>NC_056726.1:568433432-568668432 GCF_019279795.1 Protopterus annectens
GCTCTGAAAAAGAGGAAAGAGGTATGGTGCAGCTTTGAGACTGTGATTGGCCAAGTGTTACTTAAAACAGTTAAACACACTTTGTTCTTTGATCTGATGAAGGAATTGTCCGGAAGTGCTTAGCTTTTATGTTTTACAATTAAATTTATGGTTTTAGCTGTCTTGGTCCTTGTTGTTTTTTTTGTTGCTTACATTTGTGATTTGTCTGAACCAGGATGGACTTTTATCCTTTATTTTCTGGGTTTTCTCCACTTTTCCTGTACTCTGATATCAATCCTTGATATGGAAGGCAATCTCTAATCTGCATTCCAAACAAGTTCTTAGCATCTTCCCATTCTATTACTTTTCCCTCTCTAGTTATTTGCTCCAAATAACTTGGTTCCTTTGCCAGTTTTCGCCAACATACTCCCACCTCCTCTTGTCTATTGTCTGTATCCCTAATTGCAGTCACCTGTATTGGCAAAATCTCCTTTTTCCTTTCCTGTATTGGCTTAGTTCTGAGAATCGGTTCTGCTACTTTATGAATATAATATTATCTATAGTTATTTTTGTTTTCCTTAAATGTTTGCATCCAAAATCACAGTCTCTCCCTGTTACATGAACTTCCCCCTGTTTCTTCATCATCTCTTTCCATTTTGAGTTATAGTTACACATAAGTCCCCGTTTGGCTGAAACAAATAACACTGCATGCATTAGCTTCCTATCTACCTGCTAAAGACCTAGATGGAGAAGCAACATTGGTGATGGAGCACATCATTGTTGGCAGCTTGCAGTGTCTGCCTCAAATATGAACCAAGACCTCATCAGTAAGCTTAAGAACCTTGTCTAATTCAGAGGAACCAGATGTACTAAAATACCAACGAAGTCTACAACTGATGGAAGTACAGTGTCAAATGAGGTTTTCAGCATATCTGAATGTTGTTGACTGAACCTCATAATAAGGTTATATTACTGTTAGAATGATTCCACATGAGCAACGACTAAGGAGCCACCCACTTTACACTTTAAAAATGTTACATTTTTCAGCTGTACAAATGGCTGCATTGGCCATAAAGACAAAAATGATAGGCTCATGATATATAAACTAGCAATGTTTGCCCTAAAACCACAATCTACTGTAAACATACACATATATATATATATATATATATATATATATATATATATATATATATATATATATGTGTGTGTGTGTGTGTGTGTGTGTGTGTGTGTGTGTGTGTGTGTGGGTATGTATGAGGGGCAGCACCTCCGTGCATCCTATTACCATTCAGCTGAGTGTTCTTAGACTTCTGTGTGTATGACCCTGATGCATTAGTTTTGCAAACATGGTGTACTCTTTAAACTCTGGGACATGCACACTAAATCAATGCATAACAGGATATAGACACAATCAGCTCCATTAAAGGAGGTAGCCCAACAATAGTACATTTAGTAAATCACAACAAAAGAAGGGCAACATTAATTAATATAATAACATGCAAGAAACCCACACCCTAATGATAGCTGCAATCTCATATTCACGATGTCATCATTTCTGTAGTGAGTAAGCAAAAACTAACCACAGATGTGAAAAGTCTTTTGTACAATGAAGGCTTTGTTAAGTGCTTATAACAAGATTTCAGTTGTGGCCAAAGGAGAACATCAAGTAGGTTTGTGCCAATGGAGTCTCCAGTAAAGGGGTTACCACTGGCCAGTTGCCACTTCTGTCTTAGAAGTGTTAAGTGAAACTGGAGCAGGAATACTCGTTTTTCTAATAGGTGATGGATCGTTTTGCACACAAGTCACCCTTTTACTTTTATTGGCCAATCCAGAGAAGCATAATATGGGTTGTTAAAATGTGCTTATCAGTTCGGAATTACATAAAGTCATACACCTAACCTCTCAAAAATTGCATAGCACACACCCTTACTATTCAGTGGTCAGACCAGCAGTCAAGATACATTTATCTTATTTGAGCATCTCATGCTATCAGATGGGGCTGGAAATAAGATAACTTGTAGACATCAAATACTTACAATATTACTGAAAATATTTGGCAATAGCTGAGGCAGGCAGAACAAAGGCACAGGTTAGAAGAGAGTACAAGGCCTGAGGAACAAGAGAAGCAATAAACTTAGGGAAACAAACCAGACATGAAGAAAAAGACTAAAACATGGAATGAAAATTGGACCTTGATCAAGGGAAGGAGTTATAAGAAAGGAAGGAAAGAACCAGGGAGAAATAAGTTGGCCACAACCTAGGAAGCCCTAAGGAGACAAGGTGATACAGAACACAGGATAAGTCTTAAAGCTAGCACTCGGGGAAAGGACAATACAGAAAGGACTCGGGAGAAGCTGTTGGAAAGGAACTAGCTAGAGAGTAGCAAGTGAGCTACAACCTAGGACACTCCACAAACAGGAGGAAATGGGGAGCGCAGGATACGATTTAGAACAAGGTCTGAGGGAAAAAGAAGATGGAGGAAAGGGTAGTGCAGAAGGCAAGATTAAGGTGGCTGGAGGAAAGGGGTTTAGGGAACTTCCTTGATAAACAACTAAATAAAAAAAGAGAGAGATCTGGAAAAAAGAAGGTATCAGTAGGAAATGGAAAGAAAGGTTTATGGAGACATCACACAAGGGATTGGAGAAAAGCCCTGCATGCATAAAGAATACATGGGAAGGAGAAATAGTTATGGGCTGAAACAGAGGTATTAGTAGAAACATCAAAAGTGCCACTACTTCTGGGAACATGTTTTACCAGTATGGAACCGCTAACTGAGGATACTTATCTGATAATTCTTCACTTCAGTAAGAATTAAATCAAATAAAAAGTATAGGGTGGACAAATATAAAGGTGCAGGCATGATCTACAGGTTCTGAGGGTCATATTGATGATCAGAAGAATTTTCATAGGCTTAAACTTACACCCCCCTGCACAAAAAAACATGCAGTGATTTCCATACCATTCACAAGAACATTTGAGCGTGGGAGCTCCTTGAATGGGCAAAAAAAAAGCTCTAGAAGGAAGCAATAAAGGAATGGGGACATATATGGGGTATACCAGGGAACTATACTTATTTTGCCTGTATAAGGAATTACATGAGATTAAGGGGAGAAAATGCCGATAACTGGAATGAAAAAAGAGCTGTGTTTTAAAATACTGGAAAGAAAAAGAAACAGGAGGAAGATTTCAGGTGAAACAGCAACACAAACATATTGTACAAGCTTGCCAAAATCTTAAAAGTGAAGAGAAATGGATTGAAAATAGTGTTAAACTGAGAAGAAACATGTCCATGATATGGTTTGAATGCAGGATCAGAAATGACCAAAATAGAGTAAGAGAGAATGAATGACTTCATGAGGGGGTGACATAAGCATAAAAAAACATGTAGTCCAACTGGGTTAAATTTTGTTGTAAAGCGATAGACACATTAAAGAGATAAGGATGAACTAATCTGGCTGCACATATAACAATTCCATTTAATGGAGAATAATAAAAATACATTTAAAAAGATATCTACAGAATGAAGACCACATGATCAACAAAGCTCAGCTGAGGCAGAATCAGTGGTGTTATTTGCAGAAGCACAGTTGTAACCTATCCCATGAAGGATTGACATCACATGGTCACACCTTGTACAATTAAGGAAAGGGGCATGGAAATAATATACAGAGGATTTAAACAGTATATATATATACATATATATATATATATATATATATATATATATATATATATATATATATATATATATACATATATAGGACCATAGGAGGTTACTATGCTATTGGCCCTGAGGCACTTATAAGCCTAGCCAAGAGTTTATCCCATGTTTAGACAAGTCAGCACTCTAAGCCTCTGTCCAGCAGGAACAGAGGTGGAATCCCAGGCGTGCATTTTCTGTTCCCCATCCAATTACTCAGATCGCGCTTAAAAAGGAATAAAGAGGTATGCTGCTTAACGTCTGTTCCACAGATGGGGAGTCTCTGGGACACAAATCTGTCTCACCGACAAGTCCTATTGATATCACAGGCCAGGTTGTGGTCACCCATATGGGTTGCTCGAGTGGAACTTAACTTGCGGATATGCCGCAGTCCCATCAAGGTAGGGTCTGAGATTGCTTTATATGAAAAGCAGAGGTTACCCTTTCGGAGTGTGTATGAAACTGAGTAGAGGGATATAGCCTATCTGTGTAGGGTACATGTTTGAGGCCTTGGATTCTCCTTGTGAGGAACCTCTGTGGTCTTTCCAGCTGCTGCATGTGCTTTGCGAGGTATATGCCGAAGGGGGCGTTGTACTCAATAATTGGCCTTATAAGGAAAGAATACAAGGATCTTATGAACTCTTTGTCCCTGGATGAGATACCCTCACTTATGAGATGGGCAATGTAGAAAGCTTTCTGTAGAACGGAAGCAACATGGTAGTCAAAAGTCAGGTTGCTATCAACCTAGATGCCCAAATCCCTCACTACTGACTGCGTGCTTAGGACCTTATTATCAATGTGATAATTTGTGGGGACATCACTCTCACCAAAGGGGATGATGATGCATTATTTGGCATTCAGCTTGAGGCCATGTTTCTGGCCCCAGTCATTTGTTTGGGTGAGACCCTCTTGGAGGACGTCCACATCACTTGGGGAATTGATGAATACTCCCAGCTTACAGTCATCTGCAAACTTGGTCAGCCATAGTTCACATGTTTTGGCCTGCACCTCAGAGAAGCATATCTCGAATAACAGAGGACCAAGACCGATCCCTGGGGTATGCCACTTGTGACTGGTTGACTGCTTGAGGTAGATTCCTTTGTTTTCATTAGGTGGATTTTATCAATGAGCCAGTTTTCGACCCATCTGGTAACATATGGATTGATGCCTAGTTGAGAGAGTTTATCTACTATGCCTGAGTGGGGAATAGTGTCAAAGGCTTTGGCCAGGTCAAGTTAGGCAGTGTTCATCATCTTCCCTTCATCCATGGCTTTGTTGACTGTCTCAAAGAAGTCGACCAGATTCAACAGACATGACCTCCCCTTGACAAAGCCAAACTGTGTGGGGTTGAGTGTTTGGAGGTTGCCAATGTCCCTGTTAATGAGGTCCATGATAATCCATTCCATGGCTTTGAAGATCAGACTAGTTAGGCTAATGGGTCTATAATTTCCCAGATGAGTGGACACTCCACCTTTGTGTAAAGGGATGACAGTGGCTGTACTCCACTCAGCTGGTACAAATCTGGTATTCTGGCTTTGGTTGAATAGGGTGCCTAATGGTGCTGCAAATTCATGCCTGAGTTCATGTAAGATGCAACCAGGGATGTTATTAGGTTCCATGAAAGCTGTATTTTTTGCCTTTGGAGGGCAGTGATGACCTGTTCCCTAGACATAAGGGGTGGGGGACGGGTTCAGGCACCTAGGCGGTGCAACAACCCACTGTGAGACAACTGGATGTGGACAGATGGCAGTATGGAAGTTTAGCTGCAGTGACAAATGCCTGCAGACAATTCCCTGTGAAAAGAAAAGAACCCCCTGCACCCTAACCACAGGTGTGAGACAAAAACCCCATATGTGATCTACACACTACACCCCCTAGAAAACACTGTGTGCAACTAACACTGTAACATGTGCCTAGAATAGGATGCCAAGTGGGCATCAAAGTGGTACACTGAAACCTGTGTGCTGTGGGCAAAGCCTTTATTAATGCAAAATGTAAAGTAATGTGGGAAGTGCTTGGTGCATACTAAACCATGATATAATCATAACTTATAGAAATGTGCTACAGCACGGAGAAAATCCTGCACGTCACTATAGTCACACTTATGTTGCAAGATGTGTTTTAGACGACGCTCCCTTATAACAATTGCCTTCCTTCGTGGTGTCACAGGCATCCCCCACAACAGAGATTTTCGACGGGTATCTGTTAAGTTCTGCTCCTGTTGGAGGACAGTCAAAAGATCAGATAACTGCACAGTAGGTCGTCCCAGTAACACTTTCAGCCGACGATGCCATGCCTCTACCTGGTTATTAGTCCGTGGGAAATCCATGCCGGTCACATCACTAACATTCCAGAACCGTAATGGATAGGATGATGGTAGTCATTGCTGTGAGGAGCAGCGGGATGCATACTTGCGTGGTCAGCCTCGCACATAATGATGATCCAGGAATACGCCAACAGGCCGTGCACATTCAGGTAACGTAGCCACAATGTCCACAAATGCAGGGACAACATCCTCAACTGGTAGAAATGCCAACGCAATTAGCTTGCTTATGGCAATGGAAAATGCAGTGTCCGTACCATACAGGGCTACAAGGTGGTTATGCTGGATCTGGCACCAAATGATCTGTGCAAAGTGGAAAAGGCACCCTTTCAGAATACCCTTTGGAAATGCCTTACGGCTGGCACGGATCGCTGCCTTCTCAAAATCAGTCATTATATACTGTGGAGCCAGGGTACAGTCCTGTTCTGCAGTCATACTCTTCAGTATCTCCCACATACTGTAGTATGCAGACTCTGACTTCCTTGTCATGAGACAGTACACCAGGGGGACAATCCTTGCCGAGGTGTGAGTCTCAATACAGCCATGTAATGTATATAGCTGACGACATATATTGGCTCTTGTAGGGAAGGTGCCATCAGCAAGAATGATGTCAGCTCTACACAGATCAATTAGTTTCTGTGCTGTTGTAAGGAGAACCAAGGAATCCGTCCCATCCATATCAGATCTTCTACGAAGGATAAAGTTGCCACTACGGAGTAGATAGTGGCTGACATCAATATCTGCGAGTATTACTGGAGGTGTGCTCATTGCTGCACGTGCTCTCTGACGTACCCTGGTTATGCTACGATGCAATGTGGCATGGCAAGGCATCTCCTGAAGTACATTCTCATCTGCTGTGCCTAGGACACTCTGCATCACCAAACTTGGCAACTCATTACCAGTTACCGCCCTCTGCCACAGTTCTGCTCACAGTGTAGCAACCTGGGCATTTGTTGCATCTGGCCCGTGCTGGTGAGGCAGTGATTTCAGCAGTTCCTCGCCTTCTTCCTGCTGTACAGTGATGGCACGACCTCTACAGGCCTGTAGTCTCTGCTCAATACATGCCCAGTACCGTTTAGGTGGCAGTTCACACTCCAAATGGTAGAGGTATCCCTCCACTACCAGCATTGGTTTGCCCCGTTGGCTGGGCACTGTGCTATACTTGTTGCCAAGCTGACCAGGGCTATACCGGTACATAGCTTCCATCATTGTAACACCACTTGCAGATGGCCTCTCATTATCCATCACAGCATGTATAGTTGGGAACTGCATGTACAGACGGCACTGCTACAATTCACTATAGGTTGTGACAATACTTGCTTTACACTGCCCTGTGTTGGACCCTGTCTTGTCGTACTGCCTGCAATGGCTCACTGTGCAGATGTCAATACTACAGGTTCGTCTACCTGCTTGTTATGCTATGGAGGCACTATATGCAGTTTAGACAGCCATGGGGCTAAAATATGTCCTGCTTCAAACACAGTTTCTACATGTGGTGTACATGTCCCTTTTAACTCCCAGTTGTACCTGCTACCCAATCAGGGTGTGGGGCCCTGTCTCAGTTTCAGTGTCAGAGGGTACATAGGGAAGTTGCTCAGTGTTGCACCCTCCTCTGCCTGAATGGGCCTACATACCTTTGTACACCAGCCACAGGAGACACTGGATGGGTTTTCCAGAACCTACCAAACAGACATGCTGCTTTAGACTAGGTGTGGGGGCTGACACTGCTGTCTGGAATTGTTCCCCGGTTCACAGTTCCCACCTGCTATTGTACTAGGGGGGGCCATAGCTGAACAGATGCTGTGTGTTGCACTTATGGCTGTACATGGATATGTCTGGGACTTGGAATGGACATATTCTGAATAATGTTAACCACTGGCAGATTCTGTGTAAAGTGCTGTGCATAGTTATTTAGTTGATACTCTACACGCTCCTAGTAGCATGTGCTTTTTAAGGGGTATGAAGTCTGACACATCTCCTTGTCTTGCACTCCATACAATATCTCTGCTATTCCAGTTGAAGTACAAGGGTTACTATTTCTGATCTGTACATGTGCTTCTTATAAACAGGGACATACTAGCGCATGTACAAAGACAATGCTGCAGCTGCTGCTACTCTGGATTATATTTCTAGTCTACTGTGACTGTTTACTGTTCGGGTTTGCCTGAAGTTCAGCTGATCTACAGGTAAGTTGTTACTGTTTATAGTGTTGTGTATTTACATGTGTACTCTCTTTGCGTGGGGTATTTGTGATTGCTTGAGTACTGTGTATGTGTGGGGTATTTGTGCTTGTGTTTACATATGTACTGTGTATGCGTGGGGTATTTGTGCTTGTGTTTACTTGTTTGATGTGTATGCGTGGGTTATTTGTGCTTGTTTGCTTTACTATTCATTACTGCATTGTCGTTTGTTTACATTACGCACTTCTGACTGTGGATTTGCAGCGTAGCTGCTTTAGGGGTTGTCGCTATGTGTGTATTTTACTTCCGACGTGGATTCCGATGGCGGGTTTCTATTTCGGCCGCACCGCTCTACGATCTAGCGGTGTCGCGGCCTGTTTGTTTTGGCGATGTAGCTCGCGGGCAATCGTCTTGCGATCTACACGCCGGAACCTGTGGGGGACAGGTACTGGGGATGTTCTGATTTACTGGTGGGGGGGCAGGGGGGAGAAGTTGTAGCTGAGTCTGTCATCCAGTAGATTGGCTATATCTGCAGCATTTTTGTATGTGGTGTCCTCGACCACCGGTTCTGAACAGATCTGGGTGCTCCCTTTGAGATTTCAGACATATTCTAGAAGGCATTATGATTGTCTCTAGTAGATGTGGCCAATTTGGACTTGAAGTTGGCTTTAGAGGATTTCACTAGTGCTCTTATTTGCTTGTTCAGGCTGAAGAGAGATTGTTTTAATTGGGCACCTGCTCCTTCTTGGTCCTGGACAGTAATTTTCTTCCTTTTGTTATATAGTTTATTTATTGCAGATGTCCACCAGACAGGTTTGCTCTTCCTTGTTGAGGATGATTTTGTCCTGTCGGGTATTCCTGATTTAGTGCATCTATATAAATGCTCGTATAGTACTTTGGCGTAGATTTGGACATTGTTGCCAGTTCCTACAGTGGAAGAGAGAGCAGTGAAGCTGTTTATGCCATTCCTTAGGAGGCTGTAATCAGCTTTGGATAAGATTTTCTTGTTTGATCCTAGCTGGAGTGGGGTCAGGGGAGTTGGTGAGTTCAAAAGTGACTGCTTTATGGTTGGATCTTACCAGGGAGGATGATACTGTAGGGGTGCTGCAGTGGTTACTCATGTTGGTTAATACCAAGTCCAAGATATTATCACCTTTTGTGGGAGTATCGACTAGCTGTTCTAAGGCATTTGCATTGGTAAAATTGAGGAATCTCTGTGCATTTGTGTTCTGGCATTAGTAGTTTTTCAAGTCTATGGTTGGGTAAGTAAAGTCACCCAGGATCAGGATAAAGGGTTGAATCTAGATAGATTTGAAAAGGTCCAGATAGGTGGAGTGCACATCTTGAGTCAAATTTGGGGCCTGTAGCTAGCTATAATTTGAATAGGGGTTTTGTCAATGGCTAACTGCACCTGGAGTGTCTCCTGCGTGTCATACTGTTTGACCAGCCTGGAGGTGTGTGTATCTTTAATATATATTGAAACTCCACCTCCTTTGGCTTTGCCAATTTTATTTTTTTTTTGGATTTAATGAACATAGGATTGACAAGCCATTTAGAGTTCAATGAAATTGATCTGTTGTGTGACATCATTTAGTACAGTAGAAAGACAAACAGTCTTAAATATTCTTATGCCTGGAGGTATGCACTGTGAACAAGTTTATATCAGCTCCACTATAGCCTGCTTAAAACAAGGTGAGTTATCTATTTTTCAAAGAAGGAGCAAAAACATACCACCACGTGTATTTGTAGAACTCCATTCTGCTTTGTCACTTTGATTTCTTTTGCAATAAATATAAGGCACAAAGGGGTTCATACCCTAGGTTACAATTAACAGAGCAATTTATAGTAGTACTTCGAAAACCCTTCACTTGTACTTACGCATTCTGCATCTCTAAAATCGCAAATTTATGAAAAACAAATAAAAATACAGTTGTAATTAGTTAATATACAGCAGAAAAGATGGTCCATTTCCCTTCATCTTCTATGTGGAATAAGAAAAACATTTTTAACAAATACTATTGACCTGGAGAAACATTTTTTAACTGCATATACAATTATCTTCTTTAATATTGCTGAGGCAAGGCCACTGTGGATAAACAAAATTCATTTATAAAAGGTTACCATCTTCAACTGAGCAAAAAAAGGCTATCCCTGTACACCACCATCCTGATGGCAGAGAGTCTTTTACCGCTTTGTTTAATGTTAAGCCCTATGACCTCACATGGCATGCAGTGATGACAATGTTGCAGATGATCTCCTGGTGCCCCATGCCATTTTGTTTAATTTCTTGGCTAGAGCTCTTGACCATTAGAAGGAGCCATTAATGGATGTGCTTGTAAGAAATGAAAGATTCCACATGTACTGCTGACCCTTTGGAGATCAGTTTCCAAAAGTGGTTTGACCTACTTTTGCATTGCATTTTAAATCACTGTACACCCCTCCCTACACACACACGCACACACACACACACACACACACACACACACACACACACACACACACACACACACACACACACACAAATTTACATATACTGTATGCATACATACAAACAAGCATGCACTCATCCAGTACCGCACTCTCTGCATCCATGATTACCACATTCATAGCAACCACAGTCATGTCAGGCAACTGTCGCTCACCTTCCCAACACACACACTCACATGCACAAACACACACACACACACACACACACACACACACACACACACACACACACACACACACACACACACACACACACGGGAAGACATTCCTACTCCTTCTCATATTTACATACAACACTACTTGCCTGCTTCAGCAATCTGAACAGAACCGTGCTTTGTTTCATGCTGCCCCGATTCTGTTCCGGTGACATGTAGGAGCACACAGAGAAATGTCAGTGGATACTTGCCCATTTTTCTGTGACTTGAACAATATGAATGTCTCTACTGTCTGTTATTTGTAAATGGCTTAACAGGGCAATGCCCCTGACTGTTTACAGGGCCTCATTAGCACAGGCCCCTTCCACAATTTACATGTGACTCTGAAAACCTTGCTGATCTTAGTGATGGCCTGTGCTAATGTACTGCTGAGCAACGGTGGAGTTTGTTTTCTGTGCATCTTGTGTTGCACCCTTGTGTTGTGTGCATCTTGAGTTTGAATCCCGAATACTATATGAATATCTTTAATCCTGCAGCAACTCATATTCATCTAACTGTAAATATGTATGTGTCTATTCACTTCTGTACAGTAACATCTACTATTTCCTCTTTACTAATATTCCGATTTATATATTAATCTATATCAGTATTTATATATTGTGTTTGCATTGCTAGTCCAACATACCCTGGAATTCACCTATACTTACTAACGTTTTCCTTATACTGCTTTTTATACAGCTTAAAATAAGAGCCAAACTTGTGTAAATGTACTGAAAGAGTTACTGTAAGGCATAAGGCATTGGTCTTAATGTGTATATGTATAGTCTTTTTCAGGCACATTTCACAGTTTGCATGTTGTGTTGGGCCTATATCTGTAGCAAATTTGATGTATTGCAATTGCTTAGATCTTGATGCTTTAAACTCATGCTGTTATTCCAAGCCTGCAATTCTTATTTTTCTACATATGTCACACTCATCTCTTGACACCTGCAATGATTGTATTTAGTTGCATCAAACTGACTCCCACATCTTAAGAACTGTAGGTACTTTAAGCTCGATGTACTGTAACATTTTAAAATACAATACTCTGTCACTTATTATGAATTTTAATTGTTGTATTATCAGTGTTTTATTATTGCTCTTGTTTGATCCTGGATCATAGCTGAACCAGTTAACAAATATGATATTAGTCAAAATTTAAAAAAATATATTGTTGGACAATAAGAATATAAATAACTTCTAAGATTGGTATTCATCATCATCATCTCGCAATCTATGCCGCACACTTTTGTGTGGAAAATGGCCGTGTTGTTATTCACAGAATCCATTAGTGCTACTGAGCAGTGAGGAAACAGCAATAAGCATTATGGCATGCAAATAAAGGTGTTCATCTGATGAGTGTATAGCAAGATGCAAATAAGTACCCATAAAAGCAGATTATGATTCATACATGTAGGAACATGTGTCTGTGCAGTAAGTTTCACATTACCATAAGAACAAAAAGCATACCTACAGAGGAATAAAGCCCTGACTACAGCCCAGGCAACCTGTGTTTGATTAGTGACTTGGGTGACTGAAGGTGGCAAGAAGAGATGGGCGTGCCCATCCCGGAAGTGGGGGAGTTGGGGGATTAGCATTTGTTGAGGACACTCCTTAAGGGAAGGTGTGTTCCAAAGAGCAGAGCTGCCCTTGGATGTTTGTTGACAAGCACAGGGGAGGGGGTGGGGGAAACTGGGTAGGTTTTTATGTATATATATATATATATATATATATATATATATATATATATATATATATATATACACACACACACACACACATAAATATATATATATATATATATATATATATATATATATATATATATATACATATATATATATATATATATATATATATATATATATATATATATATATATATATATATATATATATATATGTATAGGTAGATACAGATATATCAAGATATATGTATTTATAAATTTGTCTAAAAGATTGACAGCAAACCTTCTAAGACACCATTAGGTTCCTCTCTAGACCTAGCATAAATTCAGACATTGGACTGGACTGGAAGTGTGAATTGCAGTGCTGGTAGACCTAGCATAGGACATGGGGCACTGATATGGCTGTTAGAATAACAGTAAGGAGGGGGAAGAAGAACAAAAAGCATGGGGAGTTTGCAGAGCTGGATCAATTGAGATTCTATGAGCACCAACAGTGGTGATACAGTAGTAATTATTGTTTATAAGCCCCACCACCTCTCACCCTGTAAGACAATGCAATGGCAGGCAACATGACTGAAAATGGAACTGGCAATATTTAACTTGCTACCATCTAGCTGCCCCCTGCAGCAGGCAGGCTGTTTTTGAGTGGTAAAAGTTATTTATAACAGCTACACATACCTTGTTGTCTACCACAAGGTATATGTAGCAGTTATAATACTAGCTACGGGAACCTTCTAGAGATAAACAGGGGTCACGACAGGCACATCACAGGTGTTAGCCTGAAGAAAACTCAATAACCTGAAGAATGCTCAATACATTTCTTGATACATGTCTGTTTCTCCAACACATTAGGGGAGAGATCTACCACATTTTATATATTCTATATCCACCACCTTCCAAAATACTAGTTGCTGTAGTTTATATCACTAAGAAGGGCTACGGCTGTGAAAATTGCTAAATAGTGTAATGCACAAGGGCTGATAAATTGTCAACACAGCACTGTGGCAGTTATCATGACTACCACACCTGGCATATGTCATATATATTGATGCATCTCCTGTGGTAAAATTTCAATATCTCACAACGACATTGGCTGTGCATGGTGATACTCTCACAGAAGTCACTTAAGACAGCAATCATCTCCATGTCAGCACTGGTAGTAGTAGACCGTGCACAGGTGATAGCATTGCACATCTACTGAATGATCCCTACTGCTAACCACATATTGGGAACTGGCTTTTATATGTGATGATGCAAGGGACCTCTGCTTGGCTACCGTGTATGGGATATACCTACAACAAATGCAATGCACTTGTCTTTTCCTGGTCCCATAAGGGTGGTAGTGCAGATGCCCTGAGTAACAGAGGATTCCTCTAAATGTGGATGGTGAATGCTTTTGTTGTAGTTGTAGTTCAGTGAGGCTATAACTTCACCCTGATCAATGCATGGTGGAGCATTTGGAAGGAGCTACAGCACTTTTGAGTAATCTGTCTGAATTGATTGGTGTTTTGATGCACTTTCAGACCCTACAGAGTTGCTAACATTAGCCTGTTTTCTAGAGCCAGTCCATATATCTGACACCTTAGCAGTGATCTGGCCTGTGAATATACAGAACAGAACACAGTGAATCTGAATACCCATCCTATATTTGATGTGTTGTGCATGCAGACAGTAATACAGAATATGTCAATGCAGAAGAGGTGCATACCACTGTTGTCATTCCTGACTGCATGCACACCTTTCAGACCTGTCAGAAAAATACAGTTTTACATGTGGACTGCCTAAAACTTATATGTGTACTGCCACTGCTGTATACATAGTCAGTAAGGCTACTAATCAGGTTCATATCCCTCTATGATACATGTGCTCTGGGCACTCCTGGAACCTGTGTCCACTCCTGTAGGCATGAAAGCTGTGCTTTCATTATCTCCATACTGCATAACATGCTAGATACTCCTCTTTGTTAGTTAGGCTTGCAGTGGGAGGTGACACCCTCCACAGTGGTCAGTCTTTCTTTTCTGTGCTACATGCCTCCTTCAGTGTACAGGTGTCTGGCATTGCTGTGTTGTGCAATTCTGCCTACCACACCACTGATGTCATGAATAGCGTCTCCCAGACATGGTCTTGTAACAGCTGATGAGCATCGTATCACCCTCAGCAGGTGGTGCCCATGGACTCCAAGTGCCTGTTATATGATGTAATTCTCAGCTGGGTTGAAGTTGTCCTAGCCTCTGCCATCTGAGACTGATATATCTGTATCTATAGATATCTATATATATATATATATATATCTGTATCTATATATGGCTTCAGGACTAGAACATGATCAGCTGCTAAGAACTTATCAGCAAAAGGTAGAGCTTCTGAAAATGAGCAAGCGAGTTACATTATTCTTCATTTATCTTGCTCGTTCTAAGAAATAAATTTCAAGAAAGGTAAAGTCAACTATGATGCAGAACCAAGAATGTTCTTATTATATGTATCATGCAGAATCAGGGAAAAGGGGCATTGAAAATATAGTAAATCACATGTTTTATTTTCAGTGTATTCAATAAGAGTTCCCCAGCCAGCTTCACTTCAAAGAGCTTTGCCTATTGCCATCACTTCTATTGCAACATAAATTCCATTATTAAGGAACCTTTCACTTAGGTCACAATCGCCTAACTGAAACCAGATAATCTTGAATCCTTCCTGATCAAATATTATTTCAGACCCATTATTATGTTCAGCTTGTTGATAATGAATGCAGATGTCAGTTAAGGAAGGAACAAAAGGTCACCACCACATGCTTTGATAGTACTTTATTCTACTCTGCTACTTTCATTTCTTTTACAATATACATATGTCAAAAGGGGTCCAAACCCTGAATTACACTCAACAGTCCAACTGCTGGTAGTACTTGTTTGTATTGATCTAGTTTATATCTGTAAAACTATGCACAAATGAAACATGTAATACAAATTTGATTCAGCAATTACAAATTACACAGCAAAAGAATAACTTTTCCCCTCAACTGCTACATTAAATAAGCAATTTCTAGTACTGTTCAAACCCCGAATTACACTCAACAGTCCAACTAGTGGTGTTTTTTAGAAAACTTTTACTTCATGTATTTCAGGTATTTCATTTGATTGCTATTCCAATTGAAGTTAGAATATTTTTTGCATGATTTTTAAAATTTTTATTAATTAATAATGTACTTTTTTATTATGATTAAATCTTAAGTTTGAGATTTCTTCAAACTGATTCAGAGAACTAATTATAGGTTCTCATGAATTCCCTATATTTCCTATTGTTAGTAAACTATCACCAGCAAAGAGCTGAATTTTTAGTTTACATCTTCTTTTATTTTGATACCTTTAATGTTCTTATTGGATCTAATATTATTAGCAAAGGGTTCTATAGCTAATGAAAAAAGTAAAGGTGAGAATAGACAGACTTGTTTTGTGCCTTTTTGTAATTTAAAGGAATTAGAAAGAAAATAATCAATTTTAACATAAGCACGAGAGTTCTTGAATAACTTAGAAGTTAATGCAGGTGATAAATTGTACACTTTAAGTGTTTTAAAGAGGTACGACCAATTAACTGAGTCAAAAGCCTTATCTAAATCGAGATTAATAATAGAAAGTTATTTTTTGTTTTTTATTTCCATAGTCTATTAATGTTTATATTTTTATTATATTATCCTGTACTTGTCTGCTTAAAATATACCCAGTTTGATCATTGTTAATTAGCTTAGCTATAAGTAGACATTCTCTTAGCCAAAGTGGACATGGACATCTTATAGTCCACATTTAAAAGTGAAATGGGTATGTATGATGAGCACTTTGTAGGATTCTTATCTTGTTTTAAAATAGGTGATATAAGGAAATATTTCCATGATGGGGGGGCTTCAGCAGTTATTTTTATTTCTCTATAGACCTTATCTAATATTTTAACTGCAGCATACAGTAGTATTTTATATAGTTCTGGTATAAGACCATCTAAGCCTGGCTCATTATTACTTTTTTTTTACTTTTTTATTTCTGTTAAAGTGAACGGTCTATCATTTTTTTATTTGTTCACTTATTTTATGATTTATAATTTCCCTTAGAAAAGTTTCAACTATATCTTCATTATCTGGGTTATTTGTATTATTATTTATATTTTCCTAAAATATTTCAAAACCCTCAAGAATACCTTTAGTAACTGTTCTTTCTTTTTTCTTATTTATATGTGTTATAATTTTTTACATGATTTACTTTACTCATTTTATTTGATCTAAGAGCAAGTTTATGCAAGCTTAAAGGGTTTACTGAACGTACTGAAGTTTAAGTTTTTTTCAGGTCTATTTAAACTTTCTGATTTAGAATTTCAACATATTTTGTATTTAAGCTTTGAATTCAGAATGGCTGATAATTTCATTTGGTTTTAGATTTAACTTTAGTGTGCCTATTTTGGCCTGTAGTGTTTTCAGTTCTTTGTCTGATTCTCTTGTTTTACTAATATACCAGTTTACAACTCTTCCATTTAAGTAAACCTTTAGTGAAACCCATAGGACAATGTCAGATACTTCACCATTCATCTTTATTTCTAAGAAATTTTTGATCTGTTTAACATACCAATTCCAGAATCCTTTTATTTTAATAATATACTCTGGTAATCTCCTGTGATGTATTAAGTTGTGAGTTTTCAAAATAATATTAAAGATTATAGCATTATGGTCCAATAGTGGACATGAACCTATTGAAACTTCTCTGACATCTGATAACATATTGATTGTGACAAAAAAAAATATCAATAATTGTTTGTGTTCCACATCTATATGAATAATGGGTAAATTGAAATGTTTATTTTCCTTAGGTCATATATATCATTTAAATTCATTAGCTTCACAAAACTGATTAAGTGTTTGGCTGCAGATGTGATTTTCACCTTTCTATTTGCAGTGGAATCTTTGTCTGATAAAATACAATTAAAATCACCAACCATTATGACTTTACTTTTCATGGCTATAGTGTCTTAAGCAATTTTTTGCATCTTTAGCTCCAACCCCTAGAACCCAGTAAAGGTTCACCAATGTATATAGTTTTCTGCTCCACTCAATTATAAGAACTGCAACAAATACTTAACATACCATTTTTAACAACATAGGTTTCTATTACTTTAGGCATTACTGGTGAGTTCTTCCATAAAAATGACGGTGCCTCTTCTTTTATCTCAAAAGCCAGAACCTGCTAAAACCAAATAATTATTTGATGAAATTGTATTTGCATCTTGATTAAGTAAATGGGTTTCCTGTAGAAATACTATTTGAGCTTTATGTAATTGCAAGTATTTCAACAGACTCCCCGTCTTTACTGGATTATTCGGTCCATTAATATTAATAGATATCCATTTAAAATCTGACATTTATGATAAGAGAGAAATAACACGGGTCTAATGAAATCACATTTATGTAGACAACTTATAAGATACTAAATATATAACAATATGAAATCTTCAGCTATGGACAAAAGTTTTGAAACAAATCAAACATTGCTTAATAATATAAACCTAAGCAATTCTACCATGGAATAACGTATTCCTAGTTTGTTTAGAAAAACAAGCAAACTACCTTTTAATCTCTTCATTAGACTGACAACACTTAGCTCAAGCTTCTGATTCATATTAATGTGTCTCATATTTTTGTATGCTTCACCTTAAAGAAGCTCATCAGTGAGTTATTATGAATAAGAAAAGTTAAACAGGTGTTCAGAATCTTTATTATAAGTTGACTAAACTGCATATCTTTACAACTCACACTATCTCCCTGGTCTACTATAGGGAGGAAGCCAGTCATTATTTTCATATTTATTAATTTATAGGTCAAATGATTTTATATTTTTTCTATTTTATTTACTACGAGTACAGTTGTTCATAGGATCATAAGTTCATAAATTAGTACTAGGCTAACTGTTCTTGCGGGCCATTCCAAACCCAACAAATTACCCGATGTGAGAATCAAACCCTGCACCATGTGCCTATGGTGTAAATATATTTATATTCTTTAACTATATACATATTTAATTATTATGATTGCTTTCAATTTTTGTTTGTATATGTCTTATACTGTTATTATATTCCTAGGTTTTATAAATCCTAGTGTAGAATATCATCACTCCAAATCCAGCTCCAAACAAATGACAAGTGGAGTACCTCAGGGTTCAGTCCTGGGACCACTTTTGTTTGGCATCTACTTCTCTGAATTACAGGCCAACACTAAGGGACTCTGGCTAACAAACTTCGCAGATGACTGCAAACTGGGAGCCATTATTGAATCCCCAAATGATGTGGATATTCTACAAAAGGGCCTTACAGAAACAGATGCCTGGTGCTAGAGCCATGGGCTGAAGCTTAATGCCAAGAAATTGTTTAGTTATCCCCTTTGGAAAAAAGCATGTACCCATGAATTATCAAATAGTTGGCAGTACACTAAACATCAAAAGTATGATGACAGACTTAGGGACACAGGTGGACAGTGGTCTCACCTTCAATAACCACATCACCACAACAGTCAGGAAATCCTTGTATGTGGCACACCTCATCACTAAGAGCTTTTCATCCAGAAAAAAGGAGGTCATTGTCCCACTGTACTCATCCCTCATTAGACCCATTATAGAGTATAACACCCCATTTGGTATGTACCTCACAAGACATTAGCAACAGCTGGAAAGGCCACATAAATACCTCACTAAAAGAATCACAGCCCTAAAGCAGATGCCAAATGCTGACCGTCTAAAAAACTCTGGCTATACTCTGTGGCATATCGTCTAATCAGAGGTGATCTCTGCTTAACATACAAGGCCATGTCAAACCCTGAGCTGTTGGACATGCTCCACTTAAAGAAATCCCAATCCCTCAGAGCCACACACTCCAGTGATCTAATAAGGACATTTATATTTACCCTTATACATATGATGCTCTTTAATCTAGTGTTAGAATCAGTCCTATTTTTCCCTAAATGTTATGCCTAATAGTATCTAAACAAACATCTGAAAAATCTTCCTTTTTAAGATTCAAACTCTCCAATATAAATTTTTCTGGGATATTAAGTTTTGTTATAATTAAAAAGAGACAACAGCAGAGAAACACAATCCTAAATGTGTTATCAGAAGTGTCTTTCTATAGGCTAGTACATAAACTATCATTTTGGTATACTATAAGCAGTCAGAACTATTTAAATACGGACAGTGATTTAGAATGCATTTCACTGTATTTTGTTTCTTATCTAACTTGTATTCATTGACATCTTAGCATATGATTCAAAATATTCTGATTATTTTCTTTTAGACAAGAAGAAGTAACTTGAAGAGTTCTTAGAATTGTCAGAACTCCCGCAGCATGACAACAGTGCTCATGGCTCAAATTAAGCTGTTTCCAGCTAGTTCTCATGACAAGGACTTGCAAATGAATAGTTTATCAGCTGCAATTCACACAAAAAATTTCAAGAATGAATCCAAGCCACCTTTACATTATACATTATTAATCCCTCAAACCCTTCCAAACCACTAAAAAACAACACTATATATGAACATTATAAAAACATGTTGACGGTTAATTGGAAATATATTCTGGGCCATAGATACATGGCATAGATACTAGGTTTAAAGCCATTGTTTACTTACAAAAAGAGATACAATATAAAAACCATTTTAGAAAAGTTACACGGAAAGGCAATACAATAGTAAGGGGGAAGGTTGGGCACATTTAGGTGTGGACAATGTAAACAGTGCTGCTATATAGCAAACAGTCCAAGTATTACATTGAATGCTCTTACCATGGTTTTTACTACTACGAAAAGTTTTGACTGCACTTCCATTGGAGTAATTTATTTGGCCTTATGTGACACATGTTCAAGTTTTTATATAGGTAAAACAGTGAGATGTTTAAAAAGTAGGCTCCATGAGCATGATTTAGCCATCAGAAAATGTGATGCAAACAATGCATTGGCTAAACACACTTTGATTTGTGATAATTTTAGGACGTATACATTCTTTGTCATTGACTGTAGCAATCCAGGCTTTAGAAGGTGATTATAAGGTTCGCCTGGAATGCTACAAACATAGATGGCAAATAGCATGTATGGCAGATTGACCATTAGGATTAAATGACACGATCAACATAAAATGTTTTATTTTGTGAGTGAATCATTGGTTTAGAATAAATATGCCTGATCTTGTCTGACTTTAGAAGCTAAGCAGAATTCAGTCTGGATAGCATTTGGATGGGCACTGTTTTTGAATATCATTTTTTGACAATGGATTTTAACAGTTTTTTGATTGGTGGAAAAAGGCAATCAAGATCCACGATTGGTTCTATTTCTGATTGGAAAAAAAGCCATTAAGATATATTGATTGTCTTGTTTTTTATTGCGTATTGATAGGTCCTGATACCAGGAAATGTTTCTTTTTTTGAGATTTTTGAAATTAATTTAAATATTGTATTTCATTGGGTGCATGTGCTTTGAATATTAGTTGTTTGGTTGTGTGTGCTTTTTGGTGCAAAGCCTGGAGAGTATTTATATGCTATGGAAACATTTTGTAAAAGATTCTGAGGAAGCTCTATGGTGAATATATTAAAGAATGAAAGCACTTAATCTTAGAAGGACTCTTGTGGTTTGTCCTTTGGAACTTGTAATTTTGCTGGCTACGTTTGTAGAAAGCAGTTTCCTAAAGTTTTAAAAAAATATTTTTTGTTTCTTTTTTTAACTAAAACTGAGCACTGCATTTTTCCTTGAAGGGTTTGCTATATTTTTTTTCACTAAAACAAGAGTATTGTCTTGGTCCATGTAGGGTATGAACTATAATAATTGCTTGCTGCATTTGCTACAATTTGAAAAAATATATATGTTTTCTTTTTTTATCTAAAATTTGAATGCTGCTGAGCTCTCAACTAAAATATGAAATTGAGGGCAGGTTGCAGAAATGGTACTTGATTGGTCCCTATGTTATAGGAGCCCAAGGTACCCAATTATGGCTTTTTTTTTTTTTTTTTTTTTTAATTTCTTATCAGCTAAGGAGGGCAGGGATGGAGCACAGAATCAAGACCTGGTTGGCTGGTTGGCTCCTGCCTTTCAGGAGCACCAGCCATCAGATCACATACCTTTTTTGTAATTGTCCCTCATCTGTAGAGGGGTTGGGGTGGGAAGTAAAAATAGGACATTGCTGGCTGGTTGACATTTCAGGAGCAGCAGACATGAGATTGCAGTCTTTTCTGTTTTTTCATTTTTGTCTCTTCGAATGAAAAGCTGGGGAGGTAGGGAGGTGAGGAGGTAGGGTCTTCTAACAAAATATATCTACAGATTTTATTCACATCACCTTTATTCAATGAGTATTGTAGACTGAATGCATAACAAGAAAAGAAAGACCATACTCTAATTTTGGTATTGAAATATTTTGGCAATGGCCCATCAAGCAGTGGATGAGAGGAGATGACTGATTTTGTAACATAGTTTTAATTAACAGGGACTTAATAAGTTACAGTATCTGCATGTGTGGTAAAGATGGGAAAGGGTCAAGTGCAAGGCCTAGATAACTCTGTTCAGTGATATCAAGTATCACATTCCCATTGCTATATGTCAAGTGTAAGGCCTAGATAACTCTGTTCAGTGATATCAAGTATCACATTCCCATTGATATATGTCAAGTGTAAGGCCTAGATAACTCTGTTCAGTGATATCAAGTATCACATTCCCATTGATATATGTCAAGAGAACAGGAAGAAGAATGAGTAAAGTCTTGACTGAGGCAAAGTCCTGCAACTTTGTTTGTAGGTCAGAGTGGATTGTAATGGACTGCAGGAGAAGCATGCATACATTATTAATTTAAAATGTGGTAGTTCCAGAGGAGGTCACTGTCAAAGAGGGAGAACAGAAGAGGGCATAATGCAAAATGCTGTGGTACACATGTGTTAAGTGTACTTGCAGAAGAGGATGAAACATTAATATGGATTTGAAAGCTATTGTCTTTCAGATATTTATAAACTAGCAAATAGTGTTATCACTAAAGCTGAGTTTTGAGTTTATAAGAATTAGCTATAGCTGGCTTCAGAACACCTTATCCTTGTCAAAAAGTAGATGTGCACTAAGTGGCAATGTAGAACACTGGATTGCAATAGCATGTTTGCATACTGCTTAGAATGTTACGGCAGTAGCATTTTTGACAGCTGCTGACTGCTGCCTTAACAGTCTAAACATTAGATTTAGTATGAGAAATATTATTTTCTATGATCCTCATTTTAACAATGGAAAAATACTAGTAAGTAATGCAAACAATGAAGTTGAAGTAAAAGAAAATGCAGTTACTAGTAAATTGCTATTACTATGAAGCAATACCACATTCCTTTACTTTTTTACTTCATGTGTGCTCAAGCTGTATGGTGATCATATAGCAGTAGTAACACTTTTAATGTCATTATTAAGGAATAGATGACATGAGGTAAAGAAATGGCTAACT
Source organism: Protopterus annectens (assembly GCF_019279795.1). Lineage (NCBI taxonomy): Eukaryota > Metazoa > Chordata > Ceratodontiformes > Protopteridae > Protopterus > Protopterus annectens. The sequence continues at coordinate 568,456,461 of NC_056726.1, forward strand.
GAAAAACACAAAAAAAGGATCTATAGCTCAATGTAAGTTTTCAGCGAGAATGAGGTTTTAAGGAAGGAATATATTTATTTAGAAGAAATTCCTTAATATAAAGGCCATTAATATTATAAATATACTATTTGTTTTTTACACATCTATTTATTGGAAATGCATGAGAACATGCATCATTGCCCATCTCAGCATTGGCAGAAACTGACTACATAAACATTTACAGCTGTAAAAATAGTAAATGGAATTAGACTGCAAGAAAGACCTTGGGCCAGATTCAATAAAGCCTACACTAAATGTACATTAAGTGTACATTATATGTATTCAAGAACATTCTTATCTATTTTTGTGCTTTCTTGTCACTCAGAAAGATTACACTAATTGTACATGTGGTCTACACTTTGTGGTAACATTTATAAAATCCCTGTCAGTATTTAAAGCTGCAAGAATATCAGTAGGAAATTAAAATTAGGAGAAAGAAGGTGTGAGTTACGTCTGTGTTGTCTGTCCATTCAGAATGGTGTACACTTAATGTACACTCAGTGTAAGCATTATTGAATTATCACAGTAACACTTAATTTTACTATGAACTTGTCTTTCCCTTGTTTAGAATTATATGTTACTATCTAATGCAATATATATGTAAAAAAAAGTATGTATATGTACTGTATAACTGGCATCTTAATAACGGCAGAGATATCAGTATCTGCATTCTTAACTGAGATGTGCGCACAGTCCAGTGTTCTCCATTATAATGTCTGCAATAATGAATCCCTTATTCAGGTTGCAATAAATGGTATCAGTGGCCATTACCAGGGTGGTGAAGGTACTGAAGTAATTGCAAAATACATACTCTGCATATCATAACATGCCATTGTTATTAATGCAGTAAAGTTGTTTGCATAAAATTAATTTAAATATTTTGGTAATAGAGCACAGGTTAGAAATAGGTTTACAATTCTTCTTTCCTTTATGAGAAGGATAATAACCACATTTGGATGTTGGTGTAACAGTGTCTGAGGTGAGAGAGAAGTTTTAAAATATGAATAAGGGGTTCAGCATTTTTTTCAGCTGTAAGCCTTAGGAAGGTGGAATAAAGTTTACTGGATTTGGACCCTGATTTGTTTGGTGTGCTTAACTGAAAATTCAGAGAAGTGATAGTTGCTGAATAACACAGGGCGGCACAGTGGTATAATGGTTAGCATTGTCACCTCACAGCAAGAGGTTCTCTGATTTCATTCTTGGCTGGGGTACCTTCTCCGTGGAATCTGCATGTCCTTCCTGTGTTTGCGTGGGCTTCCTCTGGGGGATCCCGTTTCCTTCCATATTCCCAAGGCAGGTGAACTGGGCACTCTAAATTGGCATTAGGTGTGAGTGTGTGCATGTGTGTGCCTTCTGTGGAAGGTTGGGTGCTGGCCTGGCAACTCAATACCATAAAACTCCACTGCCAATTGTTCTGCACACTGATGCTCTGCTGTGGTGACCCCTAAAGGGAAAATCTGAAAGGAGAAGAAAAAGATAGTTTGCTGCATAATAGGCTAGAGGGTATAAATCAGAGTATGAAGGTTCCGGTTCTTTGTTGGTGAACGAGGGAATTGTTGGAAATGTTTTTGTAAGGCCAGTTATAGTGGAGTACAAAGAATGGGCGTGTAGAGTGGTCCACTGTTATTTGTTTATTTTTGGTAGCCAAGTTATTTAATGTTCCTCATAAGTGTTTTCTTTATTTCCAAAACAGATTGGATCTAGACACTTTACTTCCTGTTTATGTCTTAATGAATAGTGCTTTTGCAGTGCTGGTTGCAATTCTTGCTTTTTTCGTAGACTCAGAAAAGTTTGGTGAAGCTGAGTGTTGTGAGGTTCCCTTTCTAGTTCCTCTATGCTGAATCTCTGGTTTTAATTGTGTTTTTAATATCCACTGTAGCCATGGGCAATACTGTGATATAAGGAGAATCAGTGTATCCTGAATTATGGTCAACTTTGTGTTTGAAACATCTAAAGCAGTGATAGGGTTGTAGATGGCATATGGTGGGGGGGGGCACTGAATAGTACAGAAGAGAACGCTGAACCTTTCAACTGTATACTAGTTTGTGTGTGCACTTAAGACTGGTAGAATGAGACCTTTTAGACACATTAAGTAATTTATATCTTCATATGTTCATAGGTAGGTACTAGGCTATCGGCTCTGGGGCCTATACAAGCCCAGCCAAAAAAGTACCCTGGCTTTTGCCACTCAAAAAAATTATTTTCCTGTGCCACTGTCGAGCAGAGCCACAGAGGTGATCCCCGCAGTGAATTTCCTATTTCCCATCCGATCATCAAGATTTATCTTGAAGAGTGCTAATGAGGAGCTTTGTTTGATATAGATAGGTAGTTTATTCCAGAGTATGGGAAGTCTCTGGGACAGGAATCTATCCCTCCAGCATGTTCTGTTTATTGTGGTGACAAGGTTTAGGTCCCTAGAGCATGTAGCTTGGAGGGATTGGGATTTCTTTAAGTGGAGCATGTCCAACAGCTCTGGGTTTGACATAGCTTTGTATGTTAGGCAGAGATCACCTCTGAGTAGGTGATATGCAATGGAGTAAAGCTGGAGTTTTTTGAGAAGGTCTGCATAGGGCATCTGTTTGAGGCCAGTAATCCTCTTTGTGAGGTATTTCTGTGGCCTTTCCAGTTGTTGTAGATGTCTTGTGAGGTACATACCAAAAGGGGCGTTGTACTCTATAATGGGTCTAATGAGTGATGAGTAGAGGGGAACAATGACCTCTTTTTTTCTGGATGAGAAACCTTTTGTGATGAGGTGTGCCACGTAGAAGGATTTCCTGACTACTGTGGCGATGTGATTATCAAATGAGAGACTACTGTCCACTTGTGTCCCAAGGTCTCTTATCATACTTCGGTGTTAAGTATACTACCGCCTATGTTGTAGTTCATGGGTACAGAGTTTTTACCAAAGGGGATGACAATGCACTTTTTGGCATTTAGCTTGAGGTCATGGCTTTGACACCAGGCATCTGTCTCAGTGAGGCCCTTTTGTAGGATGTCCACATCGTTAGGAGTTTCGATTATGTCTCCTAGTTTGCAGTCATCTGCAGAACTTTGTTAGCCAAAGACCTTCTGTGTTAGCCTCTACTTCAAAGAAGTAGATACCAAACAGGAGAGGACCCAAGACTGAACCCTGTGGTACTCCACTTGTCACTGGTCTGAAGTCGGATTTGGAGTCTGCTACTTTCACAGTGTGGGTTCTGTCAGTGAGCCAGTTGGCAACCCATCTTTTGTTACATAATTTATTTATAAGGGTGTTCCACCATAGTTTCTTAAATTTATCATATTTGATGCTTATAGTGGCTATTTAAGTCAGATGCAAAGGCAGTGTCTTTAGCAGTGGAGTCCACCAGAGGAAGATTAAAGTGGAATATATTTAGGTCATCTAGTAACTGAGGAATGTTTACTTTTCAGATGTTCCTAAACACGGAGATACACACAGGGGAAATACCACTAGTTATAAAGGAAAAGATCACAGATTTATGGCCTCCCAGACAAGTAAAGATAATGTATGTATATATGGAGGTGCACAATAAGTGGTTGTATTTATGTGGACAGGATCAAGGGTTTTAATGACCCTCCTAGGATGTTTAACTATTTATAAATGGAAGATAGTATTGTTCGTATCAAAGATGTGCTGGGCAGGCCAACCACTAACAGTGTAGGTCAGCTAGTTTATTGACAGATAGCTGAAGTCCCCAGCAGAACGGTGTTAGGTTATTTGCTAATATAAATGAAGCAAACAACTCACACATATAGTATCTCATTTTAACTTGATTTGGCTTGTTTTTTACTGTATGTTGGGACAGCAGTTAACTTTGCTGCCTCACATCAATTCATTCTTCTGTCTGGTTCTTGACAGGGCTGTCATTTTTGTGGAGCATGCACTTTCTTTCTCTGTTTTTTTTTTTTAAGTAGGTGATTCTGTTTCTTTCCACATTCCTAGAAAATATGGTAGTGAACTGATGATCATCTATGCTATCTATGGGAGTGCCATGGACGTGTGTGTGTGTGTGCGTGTGCGTGTGCGTGTGCGCATGTGCGTGTGTGTGTGTGTGTGTGTGTGTGTGTGTGTGTGTGTGTGTGTGTGTGTGTGTGTGTGTGTGTGTGTGTGTGTGTGTGTGTGTGTGTGTGTGTGTGTGTGTGTGTGTGTGTGTGTGTGTGTGTGTGTGTGTGTGTGTGTGTGTGTGTGTGTGTGTGTGTGTGTGTGTGTGTGTGTGTGTGTGTGTGTGTGTGTGTGTGTGTGTGTGTGTGTGTGTGTGTGTGTGTGTGTGTGTGTGTGTGTGTGTGTGTGTGTGTGTGTGTGTGTGTGTGTGTGTGTGTGTGTGTGTGTGTGTGTGTGTGTGTGTGTGTGTGTGTGTGTGTGTGTGTGTGTGTGTGTGTGTGTGTGTGTGTGTGTGTGTGTGTGTGTGTGTGTGTGTGTGTGTGTGTGCTTGGGTGTGTGTGTGCGTGTGTGTGTGTGTGTGTGTGTGTGTGTGTGTGTGTGTGTGTGTGTGTGTGTGTGTGTGTGTGTGTGTGTGTGTGTGTGTGTGTCCTCTGTTGGGGTGATACTCCATTCAGGATGAGCTGTAATGCCTTCAGGCCACTGATTGCATAGACAGGCTGCAATTCCCCATGACTCTGCATTAGCTTAAACAATAATCAGAGAGTGAATAAAATAATGTTCTTTTCTGTTGTATTTTATACTCTGTATGTCACTGCTTCTTCAGTGACGTATGTACTTAGCATGCAGAAACTGCTCAGTTGTTAATCACGATTTCACAGTAATTACAACTTGTTCCTGGTTTACCCTTCCCTGTCTGTGTCTTCCATTTCCTAACCTACCATTCTTAAGTGCTCCTTTGACAATGTGGTGAATGCATTTCTTGTGTCCAGCTTTCCATTTATAAATCCCCTTTGTCTTCACTTTTTCATCATATTGAACCCCCCAGACCCCTAACCATTTTGTTGACCTCCTTTCAATACTATCTTCCAGTTTGATATCCTGTCTTTGCAAGGCATCCACATCTGTACATAGATAGCATTGGTATGTATGAGTGTGCTGTACAGCTTCTGACTGAGAGTCTAGCTGTTTTATCCCCCAACTTCAGTTGGCCTTCATCACAGCCTTCTCACATTGTGTGGCACAACTGCTATTAAGGGTAATGATCACTTAAAGACCATAAACCTTTTCATTCATCTCTAGAAACTCTATTCAAAGTGGGCAATTGTGTTCTCTGTTCCCTGAATACTAGATGACACCAGTCAGCTCATAATTTGAGTTATAACTGATCTTGCAGTGCCACTGATGGGTGAACTGTCATAGGTCCATAGGTCATAGTTATGTAGTAGGCTAATGACCACTGTGGGCTTTTTAAATCTAACCATGCATGCCAAATCTCTGACAATTTCTAGTACCCATGGCAAGAGTAAGCAGTGGCTTAGGAGATGAAATATTTACAAATAGAGGGCTGGAGGGTGCATCATTTACAGGCTGCCATTTTCAATTACAGGCAAAGGTGCCAGATCAGGACTGGATTTCCTTTTCCCCATCCAGTTGTCAAGTTACACTTCAGTTGTGTTAGGGAGGAGCCCTGTTTTACATATATGGGGAGCCTGTTCCAGAAAAGGGGTAGCTTTACGATATATATCTGTCTCCCCAGTAGGTTCTATTTATATCACAGAGAAGGTTTAAGTTTTAGAATGGATAATTCTGGGTCAGTTTATTTTGCGGATAAACAGGAGGTACATCAGAGTGTGGTCAGATGATGCCTTGTTTGCCAGACATACATCTCTACTCAACAGCCTTTAGGAAACATAATACAAGGATAGGGCTTCGAGGAGGTCTGCATAGGATATTTTATGTACTCCCTGGATTCTTTTAGTGAGGAAGCTCTGTGGACATTCCAATTGTTGGATATGCCTGGTTACCAAAGGGGGCACTGCACAAAATGATAGATCTGATGAATGCCAAGTATAGTGGAACAATATTGTCGATGGAAATAGATGCCTTACCTCTATTTATACGTTGAACAACATAGAATGATTTCCTCACTACCGTAGACTCATGATAGTCAAAGGCTAGATTACTGTCCATTTGTGTCCCCAAATCCCTGACTGTTGGGTAAACTCTTAGGGGTGTGTCGTCAATATAATAATTACCAGGGGTGCCTGACTTGCTGAAGGATACTATTATACATTTCTTAGTGTTTAGTTTTAATCTATGGTTCTGATACCAGTTATTTGTCAGTGTAAGCCCTTCTTGGAAAACATTAGTGCTAGTGGGAGATGCTATGGCTGCTCCTAATTTGCAGTCTTCAGATTTGGTCATCCAAAGGCCCTTGATGTTGGCCTTGACTTCAGAGAAGTAAATGTCAAAAAGGAGTGGTCCCAGGGCCAGTCTCTAAAGGATTCCATTATTAACTTGCCTCATTGGAGAGGTGGACCACCCAATTCTAACTTCTGGGCCCTGCCTGTGGTCCAGCTGGCTATCCAATAGGTGACATAAGGGTTTATATTGATACTCTTGAGTTTGCCAACAATACCGCTGTGCAGTATTGAGTCAAATGCATTGACCAGGTCAAAGTATGCAGTGTAAACCATTTTGTCCTTGTCCATTGCATCGGTGACCTTCTCAAGGAAATCCACCATGTTGATTAGGCATCACCTCGCATTGCTGAAACCAAAATGGATTGAATCCAGTCTCTTGAGGTTTCCTATGTCATTATTTATTGCTTCCATGGTCATTCTGGAGATTTGCATGCGATTAGTGAGACTTATAGGTCTGTAGTTGCCAGGGTCTCTAGATGGTCTACCTTTGTGCAGAGGGATAATGGTTGCCTTTCTCCATTCATGAGGCTTGAAGCCTGTTTGGAGGCTACAGTTAAACAGCACTTCTAGAAGGTCTGACAGGTCATGTTTCATGCTATTTAGAAGTCAGCGTGGGATATTGTTGGGACCCATAGATGCAAGGTTATTTGCCTTAGAGAGACATTGAGGACCTGTTCCACAGTGATAGTAGGGGGCAGTATATTTGATGGTATTTCCTGAGAGGAGACTGGAGTAGAGAGGGGTAAAGTTATAACTGAATTTTTCTGCCATTACGTTTGCTACATCTTCAGGCTCAGTATAGGAAGCTCCATTGACAATGAGCTCTGCACACAATTATCTTTTGCATTTGAGTTTGCAGACATAAGTAAAACATGCCTTGAGATTTGCATCTATATCACTTCATCGAGTACGCAAATATTGAATGCTTACATCGTCGAATATTCACATACTTGAGCCCCCACACACCCCCACTAAATATATATTCATACTCCGAGACAGCACTACAATGAAGAAAGGTCAAAAATCTCGATCTTCAGTGTACTGCAAAAAAACCCACAAACTCTGAGTATGTGAATATTCGATGATGTAAGCATTCGATATTCACGTACTCGATGAAGTGATAGGGACCCTATGATTTTTCTTGACCTGGCAAGCTTAATTTACCTCAGATATGGCTTTAGTAGAATATATTTGTTCTCTGAGTTGTTTGTTTAGTTTGATGAGAGCACTTTTATCATTCTGAGTGCTACATCTTCTAAATTTTTCCATAATTTTCTTCCTTGTGTTTTACAGCCTATTGATGCTACAATTCCATATGTGAGGCTAGTTTTTTCATTCAGTTCTGTACTTATTCCTGGTTGGTACAGCTGCCTCTATGCAGTGAATAACATGCGTAGGATTTCTGTGAACAGTTCTGCCTAGACAGCAGTGTTGTCAGGGTTTAGGGGGTTTGAAATTTTGCCAGGTTATTCTATAGTACTAAGACATTAGCCCTAAATAATTACTGAACATCCCAGTGTTAGCTGGAGTTCTGTGCTTTATTTTTACTTCAAAGGAGACAAATTTGTGGTCTGATCTCACTAGAGAGGACATTACACTAGGTGTTGTGCAGTGCTCTACCATATTAGTGTGTACTCGATCCAGTATGTTTGCAATCCTGATCGGCATACCAACATTTTGATTAAGGGAGTTTGTATTTACAAAATCCAGGAATCTCTGTGTCTGTACATTTGGTGGTGTATATGATTCCCAGTAAATAGTGGGGCAAAGTCACCCATGAAGACGGCATTGGGTTATATGGTGTGTGTTTCCAGTAAGTTTGAATACATGTTATGGGTTCCCTGGATCAAAAAGGGAAACCTATAGCTTGCAAGAATGTCATATGGGATTTTGCCTGTGGTAATGTGAACATGGAGAAGCTCAAGTGCATTGTCCTGTTTGACCAGCCTTGATGTATATTTACTTGGCTTTGATTTTTCTTTTTTGTAAACATTGTCAGCTTGGCATTGCCTAAAAATGCACTATGGGGGAGGACAATGTGATAGCTAATATTTGCAAGCCTAGTGGGGAGAGGTGCAGTCATTCCCTGGCAAAGCAGAATGGTCTGTTGACCCTGTCCCTCCATGTTGACAAATATTGCATCCCCTTAATATGACAGCAGACAATTATCTTCTGTTTGTATTGTGGCATCATCCTTGATGAGTACAATGCTTCTCAGTGTTAGGCTCATACTATTCTGAGAGCTCCATGATGTTTCTTCATATAGTCTAGTCTCAGGTCATTTTCACCCACATGGCCAATGACTGAATCGTACTGGTACATTTGGTCCAATGACTTGAGTACATGTATAATATTACAGATCCTGGCCCCTGATAAGCAATTGACCTTGGTTTTCTCCTTACTTAGCTTGATGAGATGGAGATCAGAGCCTCTAATGATCAGAATGTTGGGTTGTGTGGTAGATTGTCTTATGGGCTTAGAAGTAGATAGTCCATGAGATGTGACTGTGTGTGTGTGTGTGTGTGTGTGTGTGTGTGTGTGTGTGTGTGTGTGTGTGTGTGTGTGTGTGTGTGCGTGTGTGTGTGTGTGTGTGTGTGTGCGTGTGTGTGTGCGTGTGTGTGTGTGTGTGTGTGCGTGTGTGTGTGTGTGTGTGTGTGTGTGTGTGTGTGTGTGTGTATTGTTTTAAAAGAATGTACACAATATCCAGGAAACATACCATAATAACCCTCAAAAATTCTGGGCCGTAATTAATAATATACGTCTACCAGGAAAATCAGCTATTCCTACCACATCAGCCATCAACCCTGACAGCATAGCAACCCAGATGAATAAAACTTTACTGAAACTATCAAAACCTTGCTAATTCTCATACCATCTCCACTACCCCACCCACAGCCCAACAAAGTACCGACTCCCAAAATAACTGCAACCTCTTTACATTCCACCCAGTGTCTGTTGATACCACAATAAAACTACTAAGAAAACTAAAACCTACCACATTAGCCACTGATAACATCCCAGCAGAATTTCTGCAAATTGCAGCAGATGCTTTAGCATACCCAGTAGCCATACTCATAAACAGATCATTATCAGAAAACATGGTCCCAGATATTTGGAAATGCTCACGCATAATACCCTTACATAAATGAGGTAACAACTAAACTTGCTAATTATAGGCCAATTGCCGTCCTGTCCCTTTTATCTAAATCCTAGAGAGGACTATACACACTCAATTAATGACTAACCTTAACACAAATAAACTATTGTCAAACACTCAACACGGTTTCCACCCCTCTGACAGCGCTAACACAGCCTCCATGCCCTTCACAAATGCAGTGAACTACTATAGAAACAGAAGACTGTATCTGCTACATTTTGTCAAAGGCCTTTGATATGGTCAGTCATGATAAACTCATCAGCATTCTCTTCAGCCTAAATTTCAGTAACTCCACTATCACAAGGTTCAGAAGTTACCTGTCAGGACAACAGTAGGCCATGCATAGGTTCATAGGTTTATACTAGGCTATCTGCCCTAAGGCATTTATAAGCCTAGCCCAATGTTTTGTGGCTTACGCCACCCCTTATGTTAAAAAATACTGTGCCCATTAGTTTGTTGTGCCTCTGTCCAGCAGTGACACAGAGATGATTCCCGGGGTAAACCTATGATCTCCCATCCACCGGTCAAGATTTCTCTTGAACAGAGCCAGCGAGGTGCTCTGCCTCACATGGACCGGGATTTTATTCCACAGCATAGGGAGTCTCTGGGTGACAAATCTATCCCTCCAGCATGTCCTATTTATATCCATGCTAAGGTTTAAGTCGCTTGCTCTAGTGGATCTGGTAGATTTGGATTTTTTGAGGTGGAGCATGTCCATTAATTCCGGGTTGGACATGGCCTTGTATGTCAGGCACAGGTCACCTCTGAGCATACGATATGTGACTGAATAGAGCTGGAGTTTCTTCAGTCTGGCAGCATATGACAGATTTTGGAGTCCCTTTATCCTTTTGTTGAGGAACTTTTGGGGTCTCTCCAATTGCTGCAGGTGTCAGGTGAGATACATCCCGAATGGGGCATTGTACTCGATCATTGGTCTGATAAGTGAAGAGTACAGGGGAACAATGACCTCACTTGATCTGGATGTGAATCCCTTCATGATCAGGTGGGCAATGTAGAAGGTCTTTCTAACCACTTTAGCAATGTGAGTGTCAAAAGAAAGGCCACTGTCAACCTGGGTCCCCAGGTCCCTGATAACCTCTTCTGTGCTTAATGGATTGCCACAGCTTGGGGTTACCTTGTTTTTCCCGAAGGGTATGACTACACATTTTTTGGCATTTAACTTCAGGCCATGGCTCTGGCACCAGCTATCAATTTCCGTGAGACCCCCCTGAAGGATATCTGTGTCCGATGTACTTTCCACTATGGTGCCCAGTTTGCAGTCATCTGCAAACTTTGTCAGCCATAGTCCTCCTATGTTTGCCTGTACTTCTGAGAAGTAGATGCCGAACAACAGGGGACCAAGGACTGAGCCCTGTGGGACACCACTTGTGACCGGCTTGGAGCCTGACATGGCACCAGCAACTCTAACCCTGTGGGTTCTGTCCTTTAGCCAGTTTGCAACCCATCTTGTGACATATGGGTTTACTTTTAAGCTGGTAAGTTTCTCTATAATACCCGAGTGGGGTATTGTGTCGAAAGCTTTTGCAAGGTCAAGGTAGGCTGTATGGACTGCCTTTCCCTCATCAATGGCCTTGGTGACTGTTTCAAAGAAGTCGACCAAGTTCAAAAGGCATGATCTGCCCTTGACAAAGCCAAACTGGGTCAGGTCCAATGTCTGCAAGTCCCCTATGTCTTTGTTTATGAGTTCCATTATGATCCTCTCCATAGCTTTGCAGACCAGGCTTGTTAAGCTTATGGGGCGGTAATTACCAGGGTCCGTAGAGGCACCGCCTTTGTGGAGTGGGACCACAGTTGCCATACGCCACTCCTTGGGCACATATCCTGTGGTAAGGCTAAGATTAAACAGCTGCCTTATATGCGGATTTAGTTCCTCGTTGAGTTCGTGAAGCACACAGCCGGGGGCACCATCCAGTCCCATTGATGCTGTGGTTTTAGCTTTAGAGAGAGCAGCTTTCACCTGCCCATTTAAGATGTCTGGGAGGCTGCACTCCGCTGGGATAGTTATCTCTCCTTTTGGGGGGGAGAGGGGGATGAAGTTTGCACTGAACCTGTCTGCCAGTATTTTGGCAATGTCTGTTGGTTCAGTGATTTTTGTATCATTTTGGACTAATTCTGCGCATATCTGGGAGTTTCCACCCAGGTTTCTAACATAGCTGAAGAAGGCCTTATGATTGTCTTTTGAATCTATTGCAATTTTTCTCTCAAAGTTGGCCTTGGATGATTTTATGAGTGCACGTATTTTTTTACTAATAATGATCAAGGGTGTCTTCTCTTTTATGGATTTTGCTCTATCATGTAACAGCTTTCTCCTCTTATTGTAAAGTTTGTTTATGGCTGGGGTCCACCAGACTGGATGTTTGCCCTTAGTGAAAGAGTCTTGGTTTTATTAGGGATTGCCTGATCCATGCAGTCCTGGAGGTGTTCGTAGAAGGCATTATATTAGGATATTAAGTGCCCACCCCATACAGTTTATCTTGACCATATAAAATTAATGACAATGATTCTTGACTCTGTCTGATTGGGCAGTGAGTATCTGTGTGGGACCTTCCTGATTGGTGTGGTTAATATCCAAGGCATTTACCAGGAAAGGGCTGCAACAAGCTTACAGATACCTGCATCATCTGGGACAAGACTGTTGATCACCAAAGAGCCTCTGCCCTGCTTCTCACCTTGTGATTAGTGCTACTGCTTTGCTTCTGGTGAGAGAAGAAGCAAAGGAGCATTGTATCCCAGCAGGGTGAAGCTGTGTTAGACCAGGACAAGTATTACCCAGGTAGTAGCCACTTAGGTGAATCCTCATTATTCATCATTCTTGACAAAGCTAATTCTTTCTTTTCTGTTGCCTGATTAGAGACTGTCTACCCTAACTTCAGAACATCTCCCTGAAGACTTCATCCATAAATCATCAGGGTCTTCTGTAGTAGTTTCCCCTCAAGTGTTTTGCAGTACCCTGTATGGATGCAGGCATCTTGAATTGACATTTTTCCTGTAAATGCATCCTTGAAATTTCACCAATACCTAGTTGCACACAAGGCAATTCATTTGCACAGTGACAAGCACTGCCGCCTGAGTTGCAAACCAGAAGCTTCTGACTTTACTCTATATTTTCACTAGAATTGCATAATCAGTAAAAAATGACCTGTTGCCATAGATATGATTTTTTTCACTATCTCCACTACCGTCTTGGTTGATATGGACATCCAGAGGCAATGTAGAACTTGTCTCATGCTTACTGACAACCAGCTAATTCTCAAACAAACTGATAAGGTATGTGAAAGATGTATTTACACAATATCATTGGAGGCAAAGCTCTGAAATAAAATGATTCCTAATCTCAGTCAGGTTGTCAGTAGTAGACACACTGCACATATCACACAATGCTGAACCGAACATAGACTCAAATATGCTGAGGCACTTAAATGTAACCTTCCTAAATCCCAAAGACCTCCTGGATGAAGCACACATAACAAGCAGCCTCAAATGCACTCTTTGGCAACAACAACTTTCCCCTCTTCTCCCTGTTACCTTAGGGGTTCAACAAGGCTCCATCCTTGGACCTCTACTCTTACCCCTCTTCACCAACCAGCTCCACACCGCCACACTACAAGCCACTGTCATACAATATGCAGATGACCCTACACTAATCTGCACAGCTTCCTCCCTTCATGACCTCCATACCACAACCCAAGACTCCTTCCTGTCCATAGAAACTTGGCTCAGCAACTCGTAACTTATACTAAACCCGAACAAAACAAGGCTCCTCTTCTTCTCCCCAACAAAACTGACTCCTTCCTCCCAAACTTTCACCATCCTATCCAAAAATAAAACCACCATCAACCCTACAACTCGTACCAAACTGCTGGGTGTAGAAATCGACAACAACTTGACATCTGATATACACAACACAAACCATTAAGAAGCTCCACAAGAAACTAGGTTTACTTTACAGAAACAAACAATTCCTAACTGGGCACTCAAAAGCTACTATTTCTCACACACGTCCTAGCTTCCCTACTATATGACCCCCAGTCCTAACCAACCTCCTGCAAATCTGAACTAAACCAATTTGAAGCTTGTTATAATAAAATTGCCAAGTTTGCTACTGATGCTCCATACAGAACACATCACTGTAAAGCTCTTAAACAACTAGAATGGCTAGAACTTCCTCAGCTACTATGCTTTAATCAGTTAACCTTTGCCCACAAAATATTGCATCAACCAGAAAAAAACCCTGCCCTCCAAAAACTATTACAACCATACATCACTTCCAGACCCCTGCGCTTTAATAATAAATTCCTACTAGACACCACCAAAGCAAATAACACAGCTGGAGAATCACTCTTCTCAAACTACATTCCTAAAATATGGAACAAACTGCCCACCCAAATTAGTACCTGCTGCTCTTAAACAGTTTAAAAAACTCCTAAAACTAAACCTGAAAGACTCCTGGCTCTGTTCTTCTAACTGCCCTGGATAAACCTCTAACTGCTCAACTCTTCATCTCTAACTAACTTTGTATCTCATTGCCCTCCCAATAAACCCTAACTGAGGCATCTGTCCTCTCCTTCTCTCAGGAGTCTCTTTTTCTTCCCAAGCATGACAAATGACTTATATATATTTATCTAAGACATTTTATATTTATCTTTTTGTAACTTTTATGTTTGACACCTTGAGGTTGCTTGCAGACAAGCTTTTTTCTTTTGCAGTGTATATAAGCTTTATGTTTTTATGTAAGTCTTATATTACCTGTAACTGTAACTCAAACTTGTAACTTTGCTTAACTGGATCTTTTCTCCCCGGGCCTCCGCTGAAAAAGGACCTGTGTCCAGTCAGACTTTCCCGGTAAACAAATATTAAATAAATAAATAATAAAATAAATAAATAAATAATAAATAAAGAGTGCATTTGAGGCTGCTGAGGGAATTTGTTATGTGTGCTTCATCCAGGAGGTCTTTGGGATTTAGGAAGGTTACATTTAAGTGCCTCAGCATATTTGAGTCTATGTTCGGTTCAGCATTGTGTGATACGTGCAGTGTGTCTACGTCTGACAACCTGACTGAGATTAGGAATCATTTTATTTCAGAGCTTTGTCTCCAATGATATTATGTAAATACATCTCTCACATACCTTATCAGTTTGTTTGAGAATTAGCTGGTTGTCAGTAAGCATGAGACAAGTTCTACATTGCCTCTGGATGTCCATATCCACCAAGACGGTAGTGGAGGTAGTAAAAAAAATCATATCTATGGCAATAGGTCATTTTCTACTGATTACGCAATTCTAGTGAGAATATAGAGTAAAGTCAGAAGCTTATGGTTTGCAACTCAGGCGGCAGTGCTTGTCACTGTGCAAACGAATTGCCTTGTGTACAACTAGGTATTGGTGAAATTTCAAGGATGCATTTACAGGAAAAATGTCAACTCAAGATGCCTGTATGCCTGCATCCATACAGAGTACTGCAAAACACTTGAGGGGAAACTACTACAGAAGACCCTGATGATTTATGGATGAAGTCTTCAGGGAGATGTTCTGAAGTTAGGGTAGACAGTCTCTAATCAGGCAGCACTTACAGAAAAGAAAGAATTAGCTTTGTCAAGAATGATGAATAATGAGGATTCACCTAAGTGGCTACTACCTGGGTAATACTTGTCCTGGTCTAACACAGCTTCACCCTGCTGGGATACAATGCTCCTTTGCTTCTTCTCTCACCAGAAGCAAAGCAGTAGCACTAATCACAAGGTGAGAAGCAGGGCAGAGGCTCTTTGGTGATCAACAGTCTTGTCCCAGATGATGCAGGTATCCGTAAGCTTGTTGCAGCCCTTTCCTGGTAAATGCCTTGGATATTAACCAGACCAATCAGGAAGGTCCCACACAGATACTCACTGCCCAATCAGACTGAGTCAAGAATCATTGTCATTAATTTTATATGGTCAAGATAAACTGTATGGGGTGGGCACTTGATATCTGGCTCTATGGAATACAGTGAGAGGGCCAATGAATTTAAATAGCTGATGGAGGAGTGACTTTACAAAATAATAATCCTTTGCTTACAGACAATAGACAATGAAAGAGGAGATGGAAGTAATTAACATAAAGGGGGGGGGGGTAAATGAACAGTAAAGACTTCAAATGTTAGATTTTACTTCTTAAATACAAGGCTGAGTTCCTAGCTCATCTCTCACTTCAGGGGCAGTTAACCTTGCATGTCCTGTTTTTTTTTTTTTTTTCTGTGTGTCTCACTAGAGACACCTCTGGTTTCTTTCCATGTCTAAATATGCAGTATAATATAGAATATAATTAAAATACTGTATAATGAAAGTAGACCACAATATACCAAACAGAATAAGTCAATAAATTAATATATATTACAAGAAAGCAATATAAACAAAAAGAAACTCATTTTTTCTTCACAGCAGACTATGGCAGAGTCTAAGTGAACTTTTCCAGTAAAGCCTTGAAATGTTTTATTTTACCCGTTAAATACAAAATGTAGATCCTAGCTCCTCCTTCAATTCACAGCTAGTTAACTTTAACAAGAGAGAGAAGCAGCTCTGGTTTATTTCTTAGTTAAATTATGCAGTAGAATACAGAATACAATTAAAACACAGTGGAATGAAAACACACCACAATATACAAAATAAAAGAAAACATATACAAATTACAAGAATGCAATATAAACAAAAACAAACTAACCTTTACCTCAAAGCAGTCTATGGCAGAATCTGAGTAAGCTTTTCCAGTTGAGTTTTATTATCCCTTAAATGCAAGGTCTAGTTCTTAGCCCCTCTCTCACTTCACATGTAATTAATCTTAAATGTCCTGTTCTAATTTTTGTGAGACTCACAAGAGAGACAGCTCTCATTTCTTTCCTGTTTTAAATATGCAGTAGCATACAAAATGTAATTAAAACACAGTATATTGAAAATACACTACAACATATTAAATAGAAGAAAACAATATAAACAAATACAAGCTAACTTTTCCTTCACAGCAGTCTAGGTCATAATCTGAATGAGGTTTTCCAGTAAAGACTAGAATGTTTTACTTTACTCCTTAAATACAAGGTTTAGTTCCTAGCTCGTCTCTCCGATCACAGGTAATTAACCTTAAGTGGCCTGTTCTATGTTCTGTGTGTCGCACAAGGTAGACAGTTCTGTTTCTTTCTTATTTACTGTAACATCTATGATGCCCAGTACAAGCAGATGTATTGTCTTCTTCTTTTGATAGGACACACTTAACTGACTGTTCAAGATGGCTGCAGATGGTTACTAGCAGAAGCTATGCAGGTTTTACTTAACTCAGATTACTACTTTTACTACTTTTTGATTTTGTGGTTTAAATTCTGGGTTGGTTTGGTTCAGTTTGGTTTGGTCGAGATGTAGACTGTGAATTTGTTTAGAGCTGCTATTTACTTTGGCTACAGAAGTATGGCCAACATGTGAACAGCCTTTCTTTTCTATCGTGTGTGTGTGTGTGTGTGTGTGTGTGTGTGTGTGTGTGTGTGTGTGTGTGTGTGTGTGTGTCAGGGTGACTGATAGTGTGGTAAAATATGCTGAGCTAGATTTTTATAGAAAGATTCCTGAGCTGATCTTGTTATTTTTATGATGATGGACTAGATTCTAAGTCCATCTCATGCCATGTCACTTGAGCTGAACTTTGATATTCTATGGCAGTGGGTCTGATTCCAGTCTGTGCTGTCTGAGATGGACAATGGGCAAGAGTCAGTGTAACAAGCTACCAGAATGAAATTATATTACTTTCGTCTAAATTGGACTTATGTTGTATTAGAGGGACGGAGCTGGCTTATAGTGAATGGATCATCATTAGTACTGCAGATAAACAAAGTTTTTTCCGTGATAGTTGAAGTAATTTTAGAACAAACTTACTATATTGTATATAGACTGGGGAATTATTTAGATCATTTTGATATTTGCTTTTTTTTGTCTGTTTGTTGATCTGTTCCTGCTATTAACACTAGAGTCGATGGACATTTTAATATAATTTTAGTTTAAAATTTGTCTAATCATTAGCACATATTACAATTATCAATGAGCTGCATATATTTTAGCAATAATTAACAAATGAGTGTGGTTACTGCAGGATTTACTACAAATTGGGTCCCTGCTCGTAAGCAACTGCATGGCTCCAAACAAGTGAATCAAGAAAAAATGAACCAGCAAACTGCATGCTGTAAATATCGAACAAAGTATATTTAATAAATCTCACATGTTATTTATTTATTTATTTCAGTTTGATTACCGGGGAAGTCCACTGGGCCAGAACGTGCCCATTTTCAGTGGAGGCTCCGGGAGAAGAGCTCCACAAGCAAATACAATACAATTCAATACTGGTTACAAACTGTTAAAGGTAAAAATACAAGTATAAAATCATATAGTTGGAAAATGCATTGCATAAATTTTACATTTAAAAAAACAGTAAACAGATAATAGCAAGACAGGTTACAGGTATTTCCATTCTGCACAGTATGATTGACTGAGAAGTGGAAGGATTTAAGGTTTCAGTTTTTATTTTACATTAGAAGGAGGGCAGTTGGCATGCATATGTTATAGTTAAAAAGGTAAATAAAGAAAGCAGTTGTGCTGACAATAGAGATACTGTAATATTTACAATATTTACATACTTGGAGTTATATGAGTGAAGTTGTTTATGAGCGAAGTACCTTACTCAGAGGTTATCAGAAAGAGACTATTTTCCAAGAGTGGACATAATAGTTTGAGGGTAGAGAGGAACAAGGAGAGTGGATAGTAATAGGGGAATTTTGTCAGGATTTAGGTAGGGTATAAGCAGGAACATTTCCGTTTGGATGACAGATATGAGAAGAGTTGGGTCTTGAAGGTTTCAGAGTAAGGAATGGTCCTAAGTGAAGGAGGGAGAGAGTTCCATTTCTTGGCTAGAGAGAAAGAGAGAAGAAGCTGGCCTGCAGGACGTTTGGGTTTGTGGCTAGAGATTAAATTTTGGTGTTCTGATCTCAGAGGTCTGTTAGGGATGTATGGGGGAAGGGAGTTTGCTAAGGCCAGTGGCGGCTGGTAACTTCAAATCAAAGGGGGGCTGCAGGAGACAGCTGAATGGGTGGGGTCAATGATAATGGGTGTGGCCAACTCAAAAAGGGGAGGGGCTAAGCTCAAAAACTACAAAAACTATAACTTTAATTAAATACTCTGCCCTGGGTGTCAAACCATCATTATGAGAGTTCAAGCAAGACAAAATGAAGTGTAGAAGAAAAACATATTTCAATCCATTGGCTGCATGACAGCTTACTTAATATCTAGATGTAAACAAAAAGGTTGTGAGGCATGAAAAAATTAATTACTTTTTAAATACATTACTGGAATGCTATTCAAAATCAAGTATAAGAAAAACAAGCAGCGGTCAACTCAAACCACTTCTCTTTGTACTCCAGTTCTAATTATAATTTATATTCAGCTTTATTAAAGTAACAAGTAACATGCTGAAAGTAGCAATCTCTGTGATACCCCCCACTTGTAAAAATGTTTCTCATCCAAAAAAGACCTGCTGCCTGACAACAACTATCTACTTGTTTTATGGGGAAAACATGATCAAAGTAAAAAATGAAAAGCAAACAGGAAACAAGCTGAACATACATTGCTTAAAGGATTACTGCAAAGGATATGGACCACACATGATAGACTGGCATTCAGTCTAGTTTGCAGGTAAAGCCTGTAATGAGCTCTTAAAATAATGTAATCCTGTCCTTTATTACAAATACTGTCATATGCATTTCAATACCCAAGGCCTATATGTTATCTAGTTATGTAAGTATTCTCTGCATAGCAGCAACAGAAAGGCTTTCAATGTTGGCAATTCTTTAACAGTATGTTTATTAAAATGTACTTGCATCTTACAATCTCAGACAAGCTTACCTGATGGACATTAAAGCACTGCTACTTAAACACAGAGCAACAGGCACTTTCTGAATAATTCTTCTTCTTCTTTTGGCTTTTCCCGGTTAGGGGTCAACACAGCAGATCACCTGTCCACTTATGACTGGCAGTGCATAAATCAACAGTATAAAAATATGACAGAAACCAGAACATTCTGCAAAATCAAGGACAGATGAAAAGCCATTGTAGTACTTGTGTCTACCTTGGATGGGGGGGGGGTTATTCTGCACATTTACACTGCATAACTGCTCCTTGCCTTGCTTGGACACATCCAGAGTCATACATGGGTGAGTGGGTGCAACAAGTATGTCACAATTTGAAATGTCTCTGGCTGACTGCGATGGCCCTGACACATTTGTCATACCTCTCAACCTCAGAGCAAGAAATCTGGACAAAGCCATACATAGAAGTGGGGCAAAGGTCCAAAAATAAGGACAATTTTTAAATATTGCTCTTATAAACTTAGAAAGATAATAGAATAGTAGGTCTTGCATTAGTATGAATTTTCTGAAAGGTATGAAATCTGAAACTGAAATGTCTGTCATTATTTTCTAACTTCAGTTTTTAATGATTTGCCACTAATTTTCCAAAAAAAAACACAAATTTTATGAATAATGGACCAAAAATGTGATTCAAAAATATAAATTAGCCACACAATACAGCTGGAAACCTGTCAAAGAAGGGACACTTTTTAATATTAGTACTGCTAACTTGAGCAGCTGACAAAATAAAAGAATCTACATGCATTTCTGAAATAAAAGTAATCTATAACTGATTATTACAGTTATTTATTAATTGTAAACTCTCCATGTTTTCTTCCAAAATTGCCATTTTGCAGAGGGATTATTAGGGGAAGAGCAACATTTTGAGCCAGAATTGGGAACATTTGAGAGGTTTGGATATGCCTAATTCTATAAAGCAATTTGTTTGCATGTATCTCTCAACCTGTTAATGCAGGAAATCTGGACAAGGCCAAATATATGGGGGGAACATATAAACAGTACTAAAAATTGCTCTTGTATAAACTGAGACAGTTGATCAAATAACAGATCTTGCTGTAAAAAACCTGCTTGCTGTAAAAAAACAACATGCATTTTTCTGAAGGTTATGAAGTCTGAAACTCAGTGTCTGTCATTATTTACTGACTTCATTCCTAAATGGATTTGACAGAAAACCACAAATTTTATGAGGAACAAACTAAAAATAAGAAGCAAAAATCTATTCATTCTGCAAAAATCTGGACAGTTGAGAGGTATAGTGCAATAGGGAATGGATGGCAAACTGATAACAGGTTCATAGTTACTAGGTATCTTCGCCAAAAAGGAGTGCAGCATCCACCCCTTTTGTAATACAGTACAGTATCAACAATGCATCTATCTACTGTGGGAGTAGAATCCAAAACCTTCTGCATCAAAAGCAAACATACTACCTGTTGTGCTATTAATAATGCAAGCAGATTCAGCATAAGCAGTACTAAACTTTTGCTCCTCTGCAGCTCTCAGCTCCTTGTAAAATCTAATTATTCAGTTGTATCTCTGAACTTTGCAGCACAAAGAAATCTGGAAAAAGCCAAAGTTTATTGTGGGGAGGGGGACCAATGCCCAAAAACCAGGGACACATTTTAAATATTACTTGTATAATGTTGGAAAGTTGCTAGAATAAAATGCTGTGTTACCACCATACATTTCACTGCCAAGCCTTAAACCCAGGACCCTGTGCAAAACAGTCAGAGCAACATACCACTATGCCAAATCAGCTATTTTGTGAAACAGGAAGACGGAAACTTAAATGGCTACCATTTAGTGAATTCAGTTCTCACCATAGCACAGCTGTCAACCTCTTAGCACAAAACACCTGAACAAAGCCAATAATGGGTGAATACAGCCCTCAAACATTCAGTTCTCACCATAGCTCTCAACCTCTTAGCAAAAAACACCCAGACAAAGCCAGTAACGGGGGAATATAGCCCCCAAACATTTTCGGTGGATTCAGTTCTTACCATAGCTCTCAACCTTAGCACAAAACCTGGATGAAGCCAATAATGGGGGAATACAGTCCCAGAAATAGGGACAAATTTCAAATATCCATCTTATACACTTAGAAAATTGCTAGAATAAAAGCTTTTGTGTTACCATGCACTTTCTGAAGAATATGAAGTCTGATATTCAAATGCGTGTCATTTTTAACATTTGTTAACCAGGAAAGTCTGACTTGGAACAAAAGCTAATTTTTAGCAGAGGCCCAGGGAGAAACACTCCAGACAGACACATGTCTTTGTAAGATGGGAGGACAGTAGAGGAAACAAAAACAGGGAGGGCATACAGACTCCACACAGAAAGTAAGGCACCCCAGCCAAGAATCAAACCAGAGAACATGTAGTTGTCAGGTAACAATGCTGCCACTGCACCAATGCACTACTGGCATTTCAAGGACACAAAAATACAGAAACTACAGATTTTATGAGGAACAGAACAAGTATGAGGGATAAATCTGCAACATTTTTACAAATGGTGGTGAGTAGGGAATTCAGGCTCTTGCCATCTGGGTACAGGATTCAAGCCTTATTCTCTACCTGCCACCATGTAGCACCTGGGGCATTTTACACACACACACACACACACACACACACACACACACACACACACACACACACACACACACACACACACACATATATTTTTTATATGCTTTTTATTTTATACCATCACATTTATCCTGGGAGAAACACTTACCATTATGTATCACATTCTGCCCCTTACATGATATTACTTGATATTCTTCCCTACATCCATGAACATATTCACTGAAAACAAACATCCATGTACCTAAAAATGAAGTTCTATAAGTATCTAGAAGCAAATAGTACAGTGGAATTCTTACACCAAAATAAAACAATCTCTGGTTAACCAGCTTGATCCTTGCATTTCATCTTCATCTGCCTAGCCATGCTATTTATCCCTTTTGTCTTTCCACCTTACATTGTGCCAGTACCCAGCACATTCTAACAAGCTATCTGCCTTTAGCCAGGCTAATAGCAGACCTGCTGTTATGTTTTTCCTTCTTTCCCCAGTTATTCTCCCCTGTATCTTGTTCTGAAAAATCTTCTCTGTTCCTCCTCATTGTTCTCTTATTCCCAATCACCCCTTAGATTTGGTGCTACCTGAATCCTTTTTAATGTTCTGTATTAACCCAAAGTTGCAATTACCCTTCCTCCTTGGGCTTTCTGTTGTACAGAGGGAGTTGGGACACTCACAACATTCCCTACACATTACCAATATTTACATAGTCTACAGTTATACTCCCTCATCTACCTCTGATACCCTGACACCTCTGACCTCCCTGATCTTTTAAATGCAGAACTTATAAACGCATTCATTGCTGCCAGTTGTTACCTTTATTGTTTCTTCTTCCACTCCCCATAATAATCCCGTCATCCATTTCCTAAGATGTTCATGACTTCTGTCCTGTATCCTGTTTTCTCCATTGCATCAATATGCCTTTAAACTCCTTCCTGCCAGCAGTAGCCATTCCAGTTTTTATCCACATTCTATATAACATTTTCCCAGGTGATCCCAGGCAAGCACAATTCCAACATTCTTATATGTGCTTTCCATAATTTCAAAATCTCCTCCCATATATATTTCAACTGGTTATATTCCCATAAAATAAGCAATTTAACCACCTCCTCTTTCCCATTAGCTAAAACTACCTACTCTGTCCTTATGCTCCGTTGTTTTTATTTGTACTGGGTAATATTACATCTGTTCAATAACAATATATAAATCATAGAACAACTCAAAACACTTCAGTCACTGACCCATCTTTCAAGCAACAGTCCTAAATTCATCCTCACAGAATGTCCTAGTTCCTAACTTCCATCCTCCTTGAGATATTCCAGTGCCTTCCCCACTTTTTTCTCTCCTAAATCTCTCTATATATCTTATGTCCCCTTCTTAGTAGACCAGCAGCTGCGTTTCCCTTTCAACGTGTTCCATCTCCCATTCATATCCATCTTTGTTGAATCTATTCTTCACTGATATATTAATAGCCTTCTTGAACAATGAACAAACCTTTCCATTCCATTCTACTTTATTAACTACTGAAAACTGTAACTTGTTTTTGCATTCTGTTATATATCTCCTGCAATCTGAATCCCATCTCTTTGCAATTTCTCCACTAAATCCACATATAGCTCTGTAACATCTCCTTTCACCAGTTCCTCTAACACCTCCTCCTACTCCAGCTACCTATACTTAACTTCTCCATTATTCTCAGTCATTTCTTACCAAGTATTCTTTTTAAACTTAAACAATAGACTTCCATTAGTTACTACCCTTTGGCTATCATGGTGTACCTACATTTTCTTCTTTCTAATCTAGCTTTTTTTTAGCTCTTTCTCATGCAGACAGTTTCTTTCTCTGTCTCATGCTACTAAGAGATCTAATCATTTTACTCCTTGTCTCCTGAATATAAAAGAGGTATGCCCATAAATACATTATTTTAAATAGCTTAGATTTCAGAAAAAGTATGCTTTAAAAAAAACTTGGTTTCTTTTCATCCTTTGACAGCAGTGTAATTTTTTTCTCTTCTAAAAATATTTTACATTAATTAACACAGTTTACAGTAACCTCTAGTATCTATATTAGCAAGAAAATGATGCATGTTCTAGTTATAAGATAAGGTGAGGAAAATACATAATGTTAAATACTACAAGTGTTATTTTGCCATGAGATACTTACAAACCAG
This sequence comes from Protopterus annectens, assembly GCF_019279795.1. Taxonomy (NCBI): domain Eukaryota; kingdom Metazoa; phylum Chordata; order Ceratodontiformes; family Protopteridae; genus Protopterus; species Protopterus annectens. The sequence continues at coordinate 568,480,653 of NC_056726.1, forward strand.
CAGCAGGAGGGACTTCCTGTCTTTTTCTTCAAATTAATATAAAAACATGCTAAGGAATACTATGTTAATTTATAGTAGCATGCCATCACATGGATGATACTGGGGTGCAGTAGCTGACATTGCTGTCTCTCACTTGTGTCCAAATCAACATTCATTCTCCAAAGCAGAGGTCGCCAGACGCCAGAACATAAATGCAAATCATAGCTGCCTGTAATCATTATTTACATAATAGTTGTGTTACTTACTTAATTCTGCACCTTCTTCACTCTGTACTTTTCTTCTTCTTTCTTCTTCTTTTTTCTTCTTGTTCTTCTGTTCTTCAACAGGTCAGGCGCTGTCAAAATCCACCCAAAAACCAATTCCAAATCATAAACAAAACAAATAAAAATTCACAAAAAAAAAGTAAAATAATCACGAAACGAAACAATCCACCACGACCACAACAAAGCAAGCAAGGAAAACTGAAGCTCGATTCCGAAGCTAACAACTGCTGACTGATTCTCGCTCTTTTCCCAGCACATAAAGCCCGGGAAGAGAGCGACAACCAATCAGCAGCATTTGCCCAGCAAGCACGTCATGACGTGCCTGCGGACGTCGCATTCCGAGCCCCTTCCATATCTATGCGGTTTGTGTCTCAACCGCACAGACTTCTGGGAAGTTCTGGGCATCACAATGATGCCTTCTTTGCTCCTCCGGGCTGCAATGAAAACATTGCAGCAAGAATTTAGAAAAAAAAAAAACGCTGTTGCGATTGAAGCGCACAATGCGCATGCACGTAATTTCGAGTCGCGGACTCGAAATTTAAAGTACAAGTGTAAAAAAAAAACAAAATAAACTACTCAGCAGTCTAGCCGAGGGAGCTGCAGTCCGGCAGCCCGATGCCACGAGCCGCCCCTGGTTAAGGCTGGGCATTTATCAGGGTAGAATATTAATTTGTGAGCGCTGGTAATTTGAAGATAGTCTAGGTGGTTAGATAGTTCTAGCCAATTGAGTGATTGTAGGGTAAGGCAATGGTGAGTAGAGGTTTTGGATTTAGTTGCAAATTTAGAGATCTTGTTATAGCAGGTTTCAAATTTAGAGATGTTGGAGGAAGACAGATTTGTTAGAAGAGGGGCTCCATAAAGTAGGGAAGGTAAGAAATTGCCAAGGTATGCCTAGAGGAGTTGGAGAGAAAGAGGTTATTCCTGTAGAGCATGCCCAACTTTTGGTGGGTTTTCTTGATATTTTGTTGTATGTGGGTGTCAAATGTAAGGTGTTTATCTATGGTAATGCCAAGAAGTTTTGCTGAAGAGACTACTTCTATAGCAGTGTTAGATTGGCTTAGGACTTTGAAAGCAGTTTTGTCATAGGAGAAAGACCTGGTAGGGGGAAAACTAGTATTTTAGATTTATTTGAGTTGAGAGAGAGATGGTTTTGGTGCATCCAGTGTTCAGTAGTAGAAAATAATATTTGCATTTTACTCAGGAGTTCGGGAAGGTTAGGGGCAGCACAAACTAATGTGGAGTCGTCGGCATATTGGATAACAGTTGAGTCTGGTAATACAGTGTGAAGGTTATTGATGAAGATGTTGAAAAGCATGGGTCTGAGGATGGACCCTTGAGGAACGCCAGTGGGAGTTGACAAGAAGGAGGATCTTGAGCTTCAGCTTGAGATCTGTCAGATAGGTAGCTGGAGAACCAGGAAAGAGTATTAGGGGAGAGATTAAGGTTGGCGAGATGACAGAGGAGGTGATTATGGGAAATGGTGTCAAATGCTTTAGAGAGGTCAAGCAGTACAGTGGAAACTAGTAGTCCAGAATCTCAAGCTCAATTGACTGTTTCAAGGAAGGAGAGTAAGGCAGTTATGGTGCTATGGCTGGGGCGGAAGCCGTGTTGGGTGGGTGTTAGGAGTTGATTTTAGGTTAAGAAAGGCATAAGTTGATGGTGGACACATTTTTCTAGTAATTTTAAAATAGGAGAGAGTAGGGCAATGGGGCGTAAATTGGAAATGTTTGTGTTTTTGCCTCCTTTGTGAAGGGGAAGAATGTAGGCTGAGCGCCAGAGTTTGGGTACGTATGACTCTTTTAAGGATCTGTTTATTAGGATACTGATTGGGACAGGAATACCATCGGCAGCACATTTGAGGAAGGAAGAGGGTATGTTGTAAGGTGCATAAGAGCATGGCTTTAATTTGGATAAGAGCCTTTTTATAGTAATGGTAGAAACTGGTTTGAGCTGGAAATTAAAAGGACAGTTGTTGGGGGTATTGTGTGTTGAAGAGTGAGAGTTGAGAGGATTGTTGTTAAGGAAAGTTTTGGTTAGGTTAGCTATGGATTCAGTAAAAAATGAGTTGAAAAGAGAACTCAGCTCAGTGTCAGTTATACTTGGGTCAGGGCAGGGATTGTTTTTGGACCCCGGATGTACCTGAGACATACCTCCTTGGACTACATGAAAAGAGACATTGAGGAGCTCTCTGATTATGTAGCCCAGGCAGGTATGACCCTGACCTTGAGCAGTATCCTACCTTCACCTAGAATGATGCCACAATACAGTGATAAGATGATCAGCTTTAATAATTGGCTTAAATTTTGGTGTCATTCAAAGGGGATCCAATGTCTGTCTGCCTGGGATGACATGCTGGACAAGCCACGCTGCTTCGCAAGGGACGGCTTGCACCTGTCAGCCCTGGGCTTCCGGATATTGGCACAGGCTCTAGCCACCGCATAGGGCCTTATTATGGCAAGGCTCAAATTCTAAACCTACCACCCTAGAACACAAAAAGGAAAAAACTAAGGGTAATGCTGCTCAATGCCAGAAGTCTCAATCTCAAGATGCACGCACTCGAGGCCCTTCTCAGTATGGAGAACATTGATGTCTGTGCTGTGACAGAAACCTGGTTCAAGGCTCCTGAGAGCACCCCAGCACTATCAGGTTTCACCTCATATCATGCGTTCCGGCCCCAAAATCCGGACAACACCAAGAAAGGAGGGGGGGTGTCCATATTCATAAAGGACACACACACCTCAAGGTTGGTGGCAACGCACGATGCATCGGAGACCATCCAGGTGCAATTAACCATAGGCAAGACTGCTCTGCAATTTGTAGCATGTTACAGGCCACTCTCTCAAATTCAGGAACCTCACATGGCCTTCCTGAAAACACTGGAGGGGATAAATGTATCTCCAAACACCATCATACTAGGTGATTTCAACTACCCTAATATAGACTGGGAACACTACTCAAGCCAAAACACTCTAGCTCAAAGGTTCCTGGAGTTCATAAACTCAAATGCCATGGAACAACTAGTCACCATCCCCACAAGAGGAGAAAACATAATTGATCTCATCATCACGAACATGGGATCACAATGTTCAACACCGGAAGTATACCCCTCACTGGTGAGATCAGATCATAAACTAATCTCGCTGGAGGTCCTCATCCCACCCCCACCTGAAATAAAAAAGACCACAGTGAAAAACTTCTCAAAAGCCAACTTCACACTTCTAAAAACTAATGTGGTCTCCTTTAAGGCCCCTGAGCCAGTGGTAAACATTACTCAAACCGCTGAATCACTTACAAATGCCTTCTACCAGCACCTACAGGACTGCATGGATCAGGCAATCCCAAACAAAACAAACACTCTTTGTACCAAAGGCAAGCGTCCAGTCTGGTGGACCCCAGCCATAAACAAGCTCTACAACAAAAGGAGGAAGCTACTACAAGATAGAGCAAAATCCTTGAAAGGTAAGACACCTTTGATCATTATAAGTAAAAAACTAAGAGCTCTCATAAAATCATCCAAGGCAAATTTTGAGAGAAAAATCGCCAAGGACTCAAAAGACAATCATAAGGCCTTCTTTAGCTATGTTAGAAACCTAGGAGGAAACTCCCAGATATGCTCAGAATTAGTTCAAAATGATGTGAAGATTACTGAACCTACACACATTGCCAACATACTGGCTGACAGGTTCAGTGCAAACTCCCCACCTCCCCCCCAAAAGGAGAGATATCTATACCAGAGGATTGTAGCCCCCCAAACATCTCCAACGCCCAGGAGAGAACTGCTCTCTCCAAGGCAAAAAACACAACATCCATGGGACCGGATGGTGTCCCCGGCTGTGTGCTCCATGAACTCAATGAGGAATTAAACCCGCAGTTAGGACAGCTGTTTAATCTTAGCCTCACCTCAGGATACGTACCCAAGGAGTGGCGCACGGCGACTGTGGTCCCACTTCACAAGGGCAGTGCCTCCACCGACCCTGGAAATTACCGTCCCATTAGCTTGACAAGCCTTATCTGCAAAGCCATGGAGAGGATCATAATGGAACTCATAAATAAAGACATAGGGAACTTGCAGACTTTGGATCCAACCCAGTTTGGCTTTGTCAAAGGCAGATCATGCCTTTTAAACTTGGTTGACTTCTTCGAAACAGTCACCAAGGCCATTGATGAGGGCAAGGCAGTCCATACAGCCTACCTCGACCTGGCAAAGGCCTTCGACACAATACCCCACTCAGGTATCATCGAAAAACTCATCAGCTTGAATGTAAACCCATACATCACAAGATGGGTTGCAAACTGGCTAAGTGACAGAACCCACAGGGTCAGAGTTGCTGGTGCCATGTCAGACTCAAAGCCTGTCACAAGTGGTGTCCCACAGGGCTCAGTCCTGGGCCCACTCTTGTTCGGCATCTACTTTTCTGAAGTTCAAGCAAACACAGGAGGGTTATGGCTGACAAAGTTTGCAGATGACTGCAAACTGGGCCATAGTCGAAAACACATCTGACACAGATATCCTTCAGAAGGGCCTCACAGAAACGGATAACTGGTGCCAGAGCCATGGCCTAAAGTTAAACGCCAAGAAATGCATAGTCATACCCTTCGGGAAAAACAAGGTTACCCCTAGCTACCATATAGGTGGCAATCCACTGAGCACAGAAGAAGTCATCAGGGATCTGGGGACCCAGGTTGACAGTAACCTTTTGTTTGACACTCATGTTGCCAAAGTAGTTAGGAAAACCTTCTACATTGCCCACCTGATCATGAAGGGATTCACATCTAGATCTAGGGAGGTCATCGCCCCCTGTACTCATCACTCATTAGACCTATGATTGAGTACAATGCCCCATTCGGAATGTATCTGACCCGACACCTGCAGCAGCTGGAAAGGCCCCAAAAGTTCCTCACCAAAAGGATTAAGGGTCTCAAAAATATGTCTTATGCTGCCCGACTGAAAGAACTCCAGCTCTATTCAGTCGCATACCGCTTGCTCAGAGGTGACCTGTGCCTGACATATAAGGCCATGTCAAACCCAGATTTGATGAATATGCTTCACCTCAAAAATCTAGATCCCTCAGAACCACAAGGGCGGGAGACTTAAACCTTGACACGGTTATTAATAGAACGTGCTGGAGGGACAGATTCATCACCCAGAGACTCCCTATGCTGTGGAACAAAATCCCGGTACATGTGAGGCAGAGCACCTCGCTGGCCTTGTTCAAGAGGAATCTTGACCAATGGATGGGAGATCGCAGATATACCCCAGGGATTACTTCAGTGTCACTGCTTGACAGAGGCACAGCAAAATAATAGGCATAGTTTTCTTCAAACTAAAGGGGTGGCGAAAGCCACATAACTATGGGCTAGGCTTATAAATGCCCTTGGGCAGATAGCCTAGTATGAACCTATGAACATATGAACCTATGTAGAAGGGAATTTACTGATTTCCAGAATTGCTTTGGGTTCTTATTGTTGTTGGACTGGAGTTTGTTATAATAGTTTTTCTATCCAAGGTAACTAGTTTTTTTTTTACTTGGTTATGTAGTTGAGTGTATTTGAGCAAGGTAGTGGGCATTTTATTTTTCTGGTAAAGCTTCCAGGATTTGTCCCTATGGTACATGATTTGTTTTGTTTCTTTAGACAGCCATGGGGCTGGATTAGCTTTGACTCTTTTGTTTCTTAGAGGGGCCTGGGATTTGAGAGTATTTAGGAAGACAGAACTGAAATGTTCTACAGCTTTGTCGAGTGGGAGAGTATTTAGGATTTGCCAATTAATTTGTTTAAAAATGTTTGAGAAAGTTGTGGGGTTGAAGTTGTTGAGGTTGCGGGTGGGTAAGTAAAGGTGTTGATATTGGGTGGAATTTGCTGAATGGTAAATGAAAGTAGGGAGATGGTCACTACAGGAGTCTGGGATAGTGTCAGAGAGAGTTATTTTGTTTGGATGGGAGACTAGGATCCAGTCTATTGTGGATCCAGGGGGACGGGTTTTATTAGGTCAGGTGATTGAGGAGATTACTTGGGTGAAGTTTTAGAGGTTGATTGAAAGGGAGGGAGTAGGTGTATTAATCTTGTTCCAATCAATGTTAACATCCCCTAGAATATAGGTTTCAGATTTTATTTCAGCTGAGGCCCAATAAAGAATATTTTCGAGGGTAGAGATATTGTCGCCTGGGGAGATATATAGAGAAATAATGCAGATATTCTTATGTTTATTCAAACGAAGGAGACTAGCTGTTAGTTCAGTATTTTTGAATTGTGGAGATGGGGTTTGAAGAGGGATACAGGAAAGAAGGTTAGAGTAGATTAGAGCTGAGCCTCCACCTTTTTTATTTAATCGATCATTTCTGTGCATATGGAAGCCAGGAGGTATTATTTCAGAGTCTGCAATATGGGGCTTTAGCCAGGTTTTGGAGATGGCTAAGATGTCGGGTTGGTTATGGTTAATCCAAGCATGTATTTGGTGTGCTTTGTTCTTAAGGCTCCGGGCATTGATAGTAAAGAATTTCAGAATATTAGGAGAGAAAGCAGAGGAGTTAGGGGAAGGGGGGAACGGGTTTAGTGTGATTGTGGAAGTTGGGGGAAGGGGTTGTTTGTGGTGAGAGTAGGGCCAGGGTTGGGATGGATATCTCCAGATAAGGCTAGGAGATTGCAAGAAGTAACTTTTAGCCTTTTGTGATTGTAGAGAAGGAAGTTGTTTGGGACTAACAGGAGTTTAAGACTAAAGAAGTTTGTTGTGATGGAGAAGTGTTTGGGATGGAATAGGTGCAGTAGGTTTGGTGGGATAAGAGAGGGGGGTATGTAGTGGTAATGAGTGCATAGAGGTGCTTGCAGGTGAGTGTATGGGATAGTTTGATAAGGAGAAAGGTAAGGGGGTGCTTTGGAGGAGTAAGAAGTAGCATAGTACAGATGAATTAGTAGTATAAGAAGAAAGTATGGGAGCCGGGCAATATAGAGGAATTGGGAGGGCATGTTTGGGAAGGGGGGTGTTGAAGGGAGTATTGTAGAGGGAGTGAACTGGCTTAATAGAGGAGAAGATGTAAAGAAGTAAATAAGGTTATATTTATTTATAGAAGGAGAGGAGGAGGTTAAGAGAAGGGAGGGGTATGGGGTAATGGAGTGGGAGGAGTAAGTGTGGGAGGGGGTAATAGGAAGTGGTGTATAATTTGTTGATTGTTTTGGGTGGGAGGGGTAAGTGAGGTATAAAGGTAGAGGTGCTGGGGGCAGGTGAGAATTGGGGGCAGGGTAGGGGAGCGGAGTGAGCCCGCAGGGCGAACGGAGCGGGCAGAAACAGAGAGAGGTAAGGAACAGAGGAAAAACAATCAGTTGGAGTACAGACAGTTGGAGCATGCTTCAGCAGGTAGGTAACCCTGAAAAAGGAGTGAAGGTAAGGAGAGAAGATTAGGCTTCTTGGTGAGTGTGGAGGTTCACCCCAAATAGGCAAGAAGTAGTGGCCTTTACCTTAAGAGGAAGCTAAAGGTCTAGGATACATAACAGAGTAGGGGTGAAATTAGGCCTTGCAGAAGGCTTCAAAGTCCTGAAGGACAAGACTGCCACCTAAAGGGCAAGGATATTATTGTAAATTGGGGAAAAGTGGGCGTTTGTGGACAGAGACAGAGAAAGAATAGTTGTTCAGGAGACTATATGGGAAGGAAATAGGAATATATGGGTTACAGAGTGGTGGTAGGGGGGGGTGCTGCTGTCTTTCCTGGCTAGTGCTCTTAGATTCAACAAAAAGAAAAGCAACAATCGAATATTAACTTAAAGGCTATGCTAGCAGTGTTAACTGTAGACACGTACTTTCTTGCTCCCCTGCTTGAGGTAACACAGGGAATGGGTGGCTCAAAGAGTGAGGCTGGAGGGAGATTAATACTGGGTCCTTGTTCTTTGGAGAGTTAAACTCTGCTTAGCACAAGTGTAACCGGGTTGGAGAGCTGGGTTTGTTGAAGGAGAGAGAAAGAGAAAGAAAGTAGTAGAAACAAGTAGTTTAGTCGAGTAGTATAAGCATTTCTATAAAACAGTAAGTAACATAGCAGAATACCATTTATACATGTGTCAACAGTGTAATAATGATTAAGAAAATAAACATTAATTATTGAGATGTAACAATTAAAGTAACTCATTCAGTGTTTTAGCCTGGTTAAAAACAAATCATAGTGTCAAGAGAAGAAAACAGCTTATAATAAATGCAGGACTAGGAACAAGATTATGTAAATCATACAGCTTTGAATATTACCAATTAGCATGATTATAAGCTGTATAGCGGTAATTATAAGAATAACAAGAGAGGTTATATAACAGCCTTTTATTTCCGAAGAGCTCCTTAAGGTAGCACCCTTCTTAGTTAAATAATGATGTTAAAAGTTCGGTCTACATAGGTGAAGACCCAGAGGTCTTTCCATGAAGTAGAGCGGCAGTGGAAACCCCAGAAGTATTGTTTTAAGGTTGGAGCAGCTAAGGTTTGAGTCAGGTTGCTATGAGTGGAGAAGTAAGAAAAGGACAGAAATAGTAATAATAAACATACCTATTGTGGCTCAAAAAAATATCTGTTTAAGAGCAGAGCGTTCCTTAAGGAGGCACCCTCCAGGTTAGATACGATAATTAGAGCTCACTCTGCATAGTTACAACCACCAAAAATATGATAATTAAAGCTCGCTCTACTATAATTAGTAGCATAGCTAGAAGACCCAAAAATATGATAGTTAAAGCTCACTCTACCTAAGTGGAAACTTCCAGATGGTCGACTTAAAGTTAGGGCAGATAGAAAAGGATATACTAGCAAGGAGTATCCAGCTAGAGTTTTTCAAATGTAGCGCCAAGGTTGATGAGTAGTTGTTTGGAGCTAACTCGTTTTTAGATGGGGGCTGAACGCTAAGTATTTTCCACGTGGGTGGCGTAGCTGGAAATACCTGACACTAGGCAGCATTCGCAAGTAGATGCGATAAAGGTAGGAAAACTAATTTTAGATGGGGGTTGGATGCTAAGTATCCTCCACGAATAATAATACGTAATGTCAAATAATATAATGTCAAAAGAACAAAAAGACTGGTTGCGGCCAGAATAATTAGGGTCTATATTAAATTAGCGAACACTTAGAAAAGCGATCGCTAATTCATCGACCCCTTTTAAGCGAAAGCTTAAAATCTCTAACACCCAGAACAGTGATTTTTTTCACAGGGAAAAAATCACTGGGCCGGTTCCGGGAGTTCGCCATTTCCTCACCTGTGGTGCGATCTCAGAGATGGTATATTTAAGTACAGGGTGTGCATGCGCATGTTTTGAATGATAGGAAGTATAACTCTGCAAAAGTCTGCAGAGATATGTGTGATCAGTCTGGCCACTCTACAATATTTAGTGACTGGACGTGTTACTATTAGTATATATTGATTAAGACATCCAACCATTGTGCACATTTTTATATACTAATTGCCATTTGTTTTATAATAACATTTATTCAATAGTTAGTTATGTTTATGATGGCTGTCGTGATATTATCATGTTTGGGTCATATTTTGTATTGCATTTTCGAAATAAGGATATAAATAAAGTTGAACACCAATACATTACACAGGACTGGCCCCATGCATGTATTACACCACTAGTTTCTGGCTACTTATCAGTCTACTCTCTCCATACCTCTCAACCTCTTAGCACAAGAAGTCGGGATGAAGCCAAAAGTAATGAGCCGACAAAGGCTCAAAATCAGTGCTATAGTTTAAATATTTGCCTTACAAGTTAGAAAGTCTGCAGAATAATATGTTTTGCATTAGCATACACTTTCTGTGGGATATTAAGCCTGAAACTCAAATATCTGACATTATTTAGTGACTTTAAACAAGAAAGAAAGAGTACTTTGAGGGGTTGATGAATAAAGAGAATGAGAGGGAGAGAAGGGTGGATGATGTAGGGATAGTGAATCATGAAGTACAATGGATTAGCAAGGAGGAAGTAAGGATAGCTATGAAGAGAATGAAGAATGGAAAGGCTGTTGGCCCAGATGACATACCTGTGGAAGCATGGAGGTGTTTAGGAGAAATGGCAGTGGAGTTTTTAACCAGAGTGTTTAATGAAATCTAGGAAAGTGAGAGGATGCCTGAGGAATGGAGAAAAATGTGTTTTGGTACCGATTTTTAAGAATAAGGGTGATGTGCAGAGCTGTAGTAACTACAGAGGGATTAAATTGATCAGTCACAGCATGAAGTTATGGGAAAGAGTAGTGGAAGCTAGGTTAAGAAGGGATGTGATGATTAGTGAACAGCAGTATGGTTTCATGCCAGGAAAGAGCACTACAGATGCGATGTTTGCTCTAAGAGTGTTGATGGAGAAGTACAGAGAATGTCAGAAGGAGTTGCATTGTGTTTTTGTAGACCTGGAGAAAGCATATGACAGGGTGCCTAGAGAGGAGTTGTGGTATTGTATGAGGAAGTCAGGAGTGTCAGAGAAGTATGTAAGAGTGGTACAGGATATGTACGAGGGTAGTGTGACAGCAGTGAGGTCTGCGGTGGGAGTGATGGATGCGTTTAAGGTGGAGGTGGGGTTACATCAAGGATCAGCTCTGAGCCCTTTCTTATTTGCAATGGTGATGGACAGGTTGACAGACGAGATCAGACAGGAGTCCCCATGGACTATGATGTTTGCAGATGACATTGTGATCTGTAGTGACAGTAGGGAACAGGTGGAGGAGACCCTGGAGAGATGGAGATATGCTCTAGAGAGAAGAGGAATGAAGGTCAGCAGAACTAAGACAGAATATATGTGTGTGAATGAGAGGGAGGATAGAGGAATGGTGAGGATGCAAGGAGTAGAGGTGGCAAAGGTGGATGAGTTTAAATACTTGGGGTCAATAGTTCAGAGTAACGATGAGTGTGGAAGAGAGGTGAAGAAGAGAGTACAGGCAGGATGGAGTGGGTGGAGAAGAGTGTCAGGAGTGATTTGTGACAGACGAGAGCTTGTAAGAGTGAAAGGGAAGGTCTACAAGAGGGTAGTGAGACCAGCTATGTTATATGGGTTGGAGACAGTGGCATTGACAAAAAGGCAGGAGTTTGAGCTGGATGTGGCAGAGTTAAAGATGTTAAGATTTGCACTGGGTGTGACGAGGGTGGACAGGATTAGGAATAACTATATTAGAGGGTCAGCCCAGATTGGAAGGTTTGGAGACAAAGCCAGAAAAGCAAGATTACGTTGGTTTGGACATGTGCTGAGAAGGGATGCGGAGTATATTGGGGAAAAGATGCTAAGGATGAAGCTATCAGGTAACAGGAAAAGAGGAAGACCTAAGATAAGGTTTATGGATGTGGTGAGAGAGGACATGCAGGTGGTTTGTGTGACAGAGCAAGATGCAGAGGACAGGAAGAAATGGAAACAGGTGATCCGCTGTGGCGACCCCTAACTGGAACAGCCTTAATAAGATGATGATGATGATGATTTAGTGACTTTAATTCTCAATGATTTGCCACAAAAATACAAATTGTAGGAAGAGCCTAACCAAAAATACTGCAACAATCTGGGCATTCTGCAAAATTCTGGACAACTGAGAGATTCGACTCTTTTAAACATTCTAAACTCCTTGTATCAATGTCTTAGCCACTTTTTACCCAGTTTCCTACGAGTAACACTACAGGCAAATCAACCTGAAGGACTCAATCTCTAGACTACAGGAAACGGCTCAGTAAGTTCTCTGCCAGACTATCTGCTTGACGCTGTGTTTTTTTAATGCACTTAGAAGTCATTTCAAGGTTATTTGTGCTTATGACTTGCATTCTTTTGTCAGTATCAGTTTTTTTTAATTTGTATTTCCCACAGTCTTCTTGGACTTGGGAGTAATTATCATATTCAGTATGTACAGTTTATGTTAAATAAGTGTCCAGAGTTTTGCCTTGGTGTACTTATTTGCACAGATTGTTGATGTGCACAAAATGAGAGGTATGTTACAACTATAAGTCAAGATGAGGTTCATTACTGAAATTAAAGAAAATTAACTAATAGCAGTGCCTGCCTCAAGCAAGTGGACTCCATTGTATCAGGGAGAAAGACTCTGAAGTGGTATTAAACTTCTTTACAGATCAACTAACTTCAGATGAAAACATACTTCCTGTTACATTAGAAGACTAATGGGAAAGACATGCCCATGATTCACTTCAGAAATGAAATCTCACTTTAAAAAGATGGTCATTGCATGAAAAAGCATAAAAAGCTATATAGTAACAATTTTCTTCATCAATCATACTTAGACATTAGGAAAAAAATATGGAGTACTTCTTAACATTGTAAAAGCTCCTTATCTTGCCATCAGCAAGGAACTGCAAATTGCAACCTTGAACATATTTAGAAAACAGTTGAAAAGTGACTGGGCAAATTACAGACAAAAATGCAGTTATACATTTCACCTACTCACTTGCTTTGTTAATGAATATAAGCAACTCTCAAAATCAAGAGCAACTAAGGAAACCATCTACAGCCTGCAGCTAATTCACATTGCCACGTCAGTCTTAATCTCCTCTGCAGAATACAGGGATATAGATCTCTCTGAGAATTTCCAGTACAGATGGCCCTTACACTATCCTGGATCCATCACTCATTCCAAGCTGTAAACACCACAACTTTGTCATCTGTATTTTACCATGAGCCTAAAACAATCATACTATGCTCAGCTGCTAAGGATCTTATGGGTTATTTCATGCTAGTAAACTACAAATTTTCATTAGATGAATGAGTGAAGCAAAAAGTAGAATATCCTGCCTACAGGAACATGGCTTATCCAATGTAATGCTCCCCAATACACTGTGGAGCAATTTTTCCATACAAGTACCAATAGCTCAAAGTAGGCCCCTGATCACTATATACTTTAATAGTAATAAAGATATACATTTTCTATGAAATAAACCAACAAAATAAAAAATTCCAAGATAACATGGTATATGTAATTACTGGTATGCTTCACATCATCAGTAATAATTTGGTTCTAAAAAGCAGAGACAATCCGGAAAAAATGTTTACATATACTTCATTATAACATCACCAATATTCAAAAATTATTTAAACTGCCCTTTTGACTCTTCTGAAATGGACAACATACAAGTAAGCTTAGCTTTGTTTAAACAAAACTAAAACATAAACTACCAGCTCTAGAAATCGTGTAACACCTTATATTACGCTTACTAACCAAAAGCGTAAAAAAATAAAGATCATAAGTAAGTGACTGAATGACGTAATTGCAAAATGCCTTCATCTAAAGTTACTTACCTCAGTACAGAGCAACAGTTCCAAATAACCTTCTAGCTTTCTTCAAATCGTATCTGTCGTGTTACTGAATAATTTTTTAAATTATATATGTACACAGCTGACCTCTAAATAAATAACGTAGGGAAAAAAAACTTTTATATGTATATATACTTCACTGTGACACACTTGGGTTGCTACTTGTTGTACCCTGAGAATAATACTGTGGCATCCATGGGTTGCTGCTTATTGCACCCTGGGGATAGTACTGTGGCATACTTGTGATGGCAATATAGCACTCTGGGTTCTATGAGACTGAAGTTGGAAACCACTGCTTTAGACGGTAGTAAAATACCTTAATCACAGTTAATATCTGATTCCTGTATCTCAGCCTTTCATGAAGGATGACATTAACCTCTCTTTCTCCTTACTTACAATGCACAGCTTAAACACCTCCTCCACAAATAATTAATGGTTCAAGGTCACACAGGTGCATTGTACTTGATTATTGGTCTAATGAGGCTGAGTATAATGGGACTATGATCTCCTTAGATCTGGATGCCATACCCTTACTTATAAGTTGCACAACACAGAAGGATTTTTCTCACTTTCATGGACACATAAGGTTCAATGTTCAAGCTTCTGTCAGCTTGAGCTCTGAAGTCCCTTACTACTGGGTCTACCCTTAGGTGAATATTATCAATGTTGTAATTTGCAGGGCCGGTTGTCTTCCCAAAGGGTAATTATTATGCATTTTTTGCATTGTGTTTTAGGCCGTGGTTCTGGTACCAGTTACTTGTCTGTGTCAAACCTTCCTGTAGGACATCAACAACTTTGGGGGGGGTTGAATGATTGCACCAAGCTTGTAGTGATCAGCTAATTTAGTCAACCAAAGGCCCTCTCCATTTGCCTTGAATTCAGGGAAGTATATTCCAAACAGGAGAAGTCCCAGTGCTGAACTTCATACATACATACATACAAATATTTCAAGCATGGGCATCAATGCCCTTCTAGCTTGCCAATATACCAAAACACTTGTTCCCATAATAAGTGTCCAGGCTGTTCTTAAAATGTCTAAACGAGTACTTGCTTTAATGTAATTTGGTAGTCTGTTCTATGCATCAGCTGCTCTGTCAGAGAACCTATTATTGCACTTCACATTCTTGTAGAATTTTACATAGGTTGTCTGATGGCTCTCTAGTACTTTTTTTCTGATAATTGATTCTCTATTACTTTATGATGAGCCAAAACATTCCCAGAGGTAGTTGTGTCTAAATGTCCTATATACCCAAATAAGATCTCCTCTTAGATATCTATGAGACACTGTATACATTCAGATATTTCAGTCTTTCATAATAACTTACATTTTCACATCCATGAAAGCCCTTGGTATATTTCCGCTGTACTCTTTCCAGTTTACTCATGCTTGTTTTCTTACAGGGTTTCCATATTGTTATTCCATACTCAAGTTTAGATCGAATGTAATTAACAAACAATGACTTCATTACTTTTGATTTCCTAATCTTTATAAATCTTTTTATACAACCTATAGTTCTATAAATTTCATTAAGCAATTGGTTGATGTGATGAGAAAAACTCATAGTGGAATTTACTCATATACCCAGGTCCTTAAATGAGTGTACAGTTTCAATCACTTTGTACTGTATTAAATATTCACCTTTCAGCTTATGTCTCCCAAATCTCATATGCTAAGTTTTTGATGTATTTATCAGCATATTATTCTCCTGTGTCGAAATGGTCAATTTAGTCAAGTTATTTTGCAGACATGCCTTATCTGTAACACGTGTAATCAGTTTACCCAACTTCAGGTCAACTGCATATAGACTGTATAACACCTCAGATGAAAAAGTTAGGTCTGAAAGATGCAATCTAAACAAGTAAGGGCCTAGGACAGAGCCCTGTGGGACACCCTGACTGCAACCAAAGATATCACCTGTCCAGTTGCTGTATGATACTTGCCATGTCCTATTTGTAAGCCATGCAGCAGCTATCCATCTTATCAAGAATACATCAATATCTAGTTGTACTAATTTATTGATTAGTGTTTTGTGTATGACCCTGTCAAATGCTGAAGCTAAATATATATACATTAAATCAGATCACAGTTTTTCATGCATAGCTATTATTATATTGTTATGGAACATCATGTTACAGATGGTAATAGATCCGCTTTCAACATATGCATGCTGATATATGCTTTCAAGTCCCAACCTATCCAGTTCTGACAATAATTTAGCCAATATTACCTTCTCCATTATTTTTTTCACAACATGAAAGTAGACTTATAAGGGTCTATATGACTTTGGGTTTGTCTTATTCCCCTTTTCCCCTAAAGACAGGTTTAATAAGCGCATGTCTCTAATCTTGAGGAATCTCCCCATATTTATATGAATTAGTGAATAATACATATATCGGTACTGTAAGTTCTTGCTTCATGTGCCCTACCTGTGAGCCACTTAGTTGCCTATCGAGTGACATAGGAATTTATGACTAAATTTCTGAGTCTGTCTATAATACCTGGGTGAGGTATCATGTCAGAAGCCTTTGCCAGATCAAAGCAGAGGGTTTGTACCATTTTGCACTTGTCAATGGCTCTAGTGTCCAACTCAGAGAAGGCCACCAAGTTTAGTAGGTATGATCTACCCTTGATGAAGCTGAACTGGGATATGTCCAGTGCTTGAACATTTCCTTTGTCTTTATCAGGTCCACAATAATTTTTTCATGGCCTTGCATATAAGACTAGTCAAACTTAAGTGTCTGTAGTTCCCTGGGTCTGTTGATGACCCACATTGGTGTAGAGGGATAACAGCTGCAGATTCTAATAAGCCCCCAGGTCATGATTCAAGTTCATAGGTAGGTACTAGGCTATTGGCCATAGGGCTTATATAAGCCTAGCCAAAGGTACCCTGGCTTTCGCCACCCAAGAAAATTATTTTCCTGTGCCACTGTCGAGCAGAGCCACAGAAGTGATCCCTGGGGTGAATTTCCTATCTCCCATCCAATCATCAAAAATACCATACATAGATTATTACTAGACTAACTTGCTCTTGCAAGCCTAGCCAATTATCCCTTGTGAGACTCAAACCCTGCACCTTGTGTTGTAAGGCAAACACCTTAACCATTAGGCCACCGATGATGAAAGGAGGCATCCTGGGATACTACCATGACCCGTTGATGCAGTGTTTCTAGCTCTGGAGAGTGCAGTGAGGGCCTGTTCTTTAGTGATAGTTGATGGAGAAATGGTAGAGGGTATTTCCTGGCAGGAAACTGGGGGTGACAGAGGGATGAAATTGGAACTAAAGTTATCAGCCAACAAAGTTGCTGTAACCCCAGGCTCAGTATAGGAAGTTCGATTTACTATTAGTTCAGCCATTGTTGGGTGTTCCCTTTAAGGTTGCATACATAACTGATAAATACCTCATGGTTATCTTTAGCCTGGAAAGCTATTTATGCCTCAAATATTGATATAGTGTACTTAATTAGTTGCCTGAGTTGCTTGTTGAGACTGAGGAGAAAGTTATTTTGGCCTTTTGGGCATAACCCTTCCTATTTTTGAAATGATTCTCTTTCTTTTGCTGTAAGCCTATTTAAACTGGGGTCCATCAATGGGGCTTGTTTTTCGAGTTTGTCCTAAGTTTATTTTAGTGTACTGCTGCTTCTATTCAGTCCTTTACTTGTTTGTACTGGGTTCCTGTAAACAATTCCACATAGGCCACAGTGTTCTCTGAGTTTGAGGGGGCTTGAAATGCAGCTATGCTTTCTCTTAATAGGAGGTTACCTCTTTGAGATCTGATCTGGCCAGGGAGGATATTTCACAGGGGGGAGATGCAACTTTCCTTCATATATGTGAGGACCAGATCCAGAATACTTTCATCCCTGGTAGGTATACAAACTAGCTGTTCCAGGGTGTTTGCATTGATAAAATCCAGGAATATTTGACCCTGCAGGCTAGTGGTAGTGTGTATCCCAGTTTATGGTGGGATAGTTTAAATCACCCATGAATATAGTGTTGGGCTGAATTGTAAGGGACTACAGTGCATGTGATATGGCTTTCTGTGTCACTGACGTTGACCTATCGCTAGCAAAGATATTGTACTGGACTTTACCTAAGGTTCATAGGTTGGTACTAGGCTATTGGCCCTAGGGCCTATAGAAGCCTAGCCATAACAATTCCCTGGCTATTTCTTCCCACAGTATTTACTTCCCTGGACCCCTGTCTAGCAGGGCAATTGACATGATCCCCAGGGTGAATTTTAATCACCCATCCAAACATCAAGGTTCCTTTTGAAGAGGGCCAAAGAGGCACTCTGCTTGACATGTATGGGCAGTCTATTCCAGAGTCTGGGGAGTCTCTGGGTCAGGAACCTATCCCTCCAGCATGTTTTGTTCATTGTGATAACAAGGTTTAGATCCCTGGAGCATGTGTCTCTGAGGGATTGGGATTTCTTTAAGTGTAGCATGTCCAACAGCTCTGGGTTTGACATGGCCTTGTATGTTAAGCAGAGATCACCTCTGAGCAGACGATATGTGACAGAGTATAGGTGGAGTTTTTTAGATAGTCAGCATAGGGCATCTGCTATAGGCCTGTGATTCTTTTAGTGAGGTATTTCTGTGGCCTTTCCAGTTGCTGCAGATGTCTTGAGAGATACATACCAAACAGGGCGTTGTATTCTATAATGGGTCTAATGAGGGATGAGTACAGTGGGACAATGACCTCCTTTTTTCCGGATGAAAAGCACTTAGTGATTAGTGTGTCACATAGAAGGATGTTTTGACTGTTGTGGCGATGTGGTTATCAAAAGTGACACCAATGTCCACCTATGTCCCTAAGTCTCTTATCACACTTTTGGTGTTTAGTGTACTGCCACCTATGTGGTAATTCATGGGTACATGTTTTTTTCCCAAAGAGCATAAATATACATTTCTTGGCATTGAGCTTGAGCCCATGGCTCTGGCACCAAGCATCTGTTTCTGTTAGGCCCTTTTTTAGAATATCCACATAATTTGGGGATTCAATACTGGCTCCCAGTTTGCAGTCATCTGCAAACTTTGTTAGCCAGAGTCCCTTAGTGTTGGCCTGTACTTCAGAGAAGTAAATGCCAAACAAAAGTGGTCCCAAGACTGAACCCTGAGGTACTCCACTTGTCACTTGTCTGGAGCTAGATTTGGAGTTGGCTACTTTTACAGTGTGGGTTCTGTCAGTAAGCCAGTTGGCAACCCATCGAGTGATGTAGGGAATAATGCCCAGCTTAGTAAAGTTATCTATGATTCCAGAGTAGGGGATGGTGTTGAAGGCCTTGGTGAGGTCCAGATAGACTGTGTGGACTGCCTTACACTTGTCCACAGCTCTGGAGACTGATTCAAAGAAGTCAATCAGGTTCAGGAGACAAGATCGGCTCTTCTCTAACCCAAAGTGCGTGGGATCCAGTGTTTGAAGGTTGCCAATGTCTTTGTTTATAAGTTCCATGTTAATATGTTCCATGGCCTTACAGATCAGGCTCATCAGACTGATGGGGCGGTAGTTGCTGGGATCCAAGGTGGATCCCCCCTTGTGGAGTGGGAAAACTGTATCTGTGCGCCACTCAGTGGGTACAAAGCCTGAGGTGAGGCTATGATTAAACATGACACTTAGGTGAGGTGCCAGTTCATTTTGTAGTTCATGTAGTACACAGCCTGGGATGTCATCTGGTCCCATGGATGGTGTATTCTTAGTTCTGGAGATAGCATTTTTTACCTGTGTGGCCATTATTACCGGAATTTGGCAATCTTTTGGTATTGAGATAGGCCCTTTAGGGGGTGAGAGTGAGTGAAGTTTGCACTGAATCGATCTGTCAGGATATTGGCAATATCCTTGGAATCTATATTTAAAGCCATTCTGTTGTATTTCAGAGCAGATCTGAGCATTGCCATTTAGATTCTTGACATAGCTATAGAATACCTTGTGGTTGTCTTGGAATCTTTGGCAATTTTATTTTCGTAACTAGCTTTGGAAGATTTTATGAGGGATATCAGCTTCTTACTGAGGCTGGTAAGGGAGTTTTTTGCATCCTAGGATTTTCCTCTTTTCTGCAACAGTTTCTTCCTTATATTGTTGTTTGTTTACAGCAAGGGACCACCAGATTGGCTTCCTTTTTTTGGAGGAGAGCATCTTGGTTCTATTGGGGATGGCACAATTCATGCATGAGTGGATGTGCTTGTACAGTGCCTTAGTGTAGGATCCAGCAGTCGAACTTTCAGTTCCCGTTTGCATGAGTGTTATGAAGTTTGTCACTTCTGACTTGAGTAGCATGAAGTTGGCTTTGGAGAAGTTTTTTTATGGAGGTTTCCTTACTGGGGGGTGGGGGTGGGATGTAGATGTCAAGGGTCATTAGCTTATGGTCAGACCTGACCAACGAGGGGGTGACCATAGGTGTGGAGCATCGATTTCCCATGTTGGTAATGACCAGGTCTAGGATGTTGGAGCCTCTGGTGGGACTAAGGATTAGTTGATCCAGGGTATTGGAATTTATGAATTCCGAGAATCGTTAGGCAAAGGTATTGGTACACCAGTAGTTTTGCCAATTAATGGCAGGGTAGTTGAAATCACCCAGTATTAGGGTGTTTGGTTGTATCTTAATATTTTCCTGTATGTTTAGAAAGGTGTAGTGAGAATCTTGGGGGCATGGTGGGGGATATGTATCAAGCTACAATTTTGATTTCAGTCTTACCTAGTGTTAGTTGCACCTGGAGAATTTCAGATGCATTGTGTTGGGCAACTAGCCTGGTGTTGTGAATATCCTTGGTGAATATGGGCACTCCTCCAAGTTTAGTGTTTTGGTCCTGGTTTGGTGGCCGAAAAGTGTGATAAGAGTTGTAGCCTGGTATTGCAGGGGTGCTCTCTGGAGCCTTGAACCAGGTCTCAGTTACTGCCCAGATATCGATGTTCTCCATTTTTAGGAGTGCCTCGAGAGAGTGCATTTTGAGGTTTAGACTTCTAGCATTGAGTAGCATTACCTTCAGATTTTGCATGCTTGTAACTGTTACGGTAAGGTTAGTTGGGCATGGATTATCTCAAGCATGTCATACTACTTGACCAGTCTTGAGGTGTGTTTACTTTTTATGTAGATTGATACACCTCCACCTCTTGTTCCTTCTTGTGTGGTATCTGGTCTAAATGTTTGAAAGCATTATAGCCTTGTACTGCTAGGGTGCCTTCCATAGCTATAAACCATGTTACATAACTGTCAACACTCTCCAGCTTGAGGAGTGCTTCCAGGGGAGTGGAGCTTCTTGTTATGACTCCGAGCATTGAGCAGGAACACTTTTAGTTTATCTTGTGAAAAATTTACTGTGTTGGCAGGTTTATCAGATTAGCATTGCCTAAAAAGGCACTATAAGAGTAGATAATGTTTTGACCAATATCTGAAAGCCTGGGGGGGGGGGCATGTGCAGACTATTCCTGACAATGCAGCATGGTCTGTCAATCATGTCCTCCCAAGCTGACAAATATTAGACTCCCTTAGTATGACACTAGTAACTAAGCCAATTGTTAAAGTCAATCATCTTCTGTTTATATTGTGGTATCATCCTTGGAGAAGGTAGCATGCTACCCAGTGTTGGGCTCATATCTCCCTGGGACACATAATTTGAAAGCTCCATCATGTCTCTCTCTTTATATAGTCTGGGGATGTACATCTCGGTCATCAACAGCCACATGGACTATGACAGAGTCATACTGCTACTTGTGGTTCAATGTCTTGAGTGCATGCGTGATCTGGCTGGTCCTTGCACCTGACAGGCAACTGACAGTGACTGTCTTTTTGCACAGCCTGGTGAGGAGAACATCAATGTGCTTTATGATCGAGCCTCCAATGACCAATATATTGATTTGTGTTGCAGTTTGTCTTAAGGGCTTAGAGGATGAGACATTCTGAGATGTGTTTATATCTGTCCTGGAGAGTGTTGTCTTTGTAGAATGTTTGGAAAGTTGATCAGGACAGTGTATGGGATACCTTTGAGGTTTGGGTAGATTGCATTTAAGAACATCAGGATATGTGAGTTTATGTGCCTGATTCATAGTAGGTGAAGTGTATATATTAATGGCAAACTGTTTGGAGATGAGTGCCTGTATGCAAGAACTTTCTCTCCAAAGACGTAGTGTAATTACATCTCTTGCATATTGTGTCAGCCTGCTTAAGAATGCAGAGGTTGTCAGTAAATGAGACAATTGCTGCATTGTCACCAAACTTCCACAACATTGCAAAAATGAAGAAAAACAAATACCTGCTCAGCTGTGAAGCAGTATAAAAACAAATAAAAATAGTTAAAAAACACCAAAGTTAAAAAACAAGTTAAAGATACAAACAGTTGACTGTTGGTTAAAACAAGAACATTTCAGAAAAGAATAAACAGATTAACACTCTGAATATTGCAGTGTGCAACAATGAAAATGAGGTTGCATGAAGGAGAGGCTAACTCGAGCTTTAAGGTTCTAATGTGAGTGCCTTATCAGTTTGTCATATCAATGTCCAGTAGCACTGGGAGAGGCTTGTAAACTATAATTTACAGTAGGGGCAGGCAGCTAAAACGGCACCGAATTTAAAAGCACAACAAGAGTTGGATGATTAGGTAGGAAAAAAAATCCAAAAATCAGTGCAGTAAAACTACAGTTTTAAACTCAGAGCTCTTGTAGCTGAAAAGGAATGTAGGTGAATACCTTAAATAAGAAAACCATTTCTCAGTTCTGCCACCAGTTAGCTAGATCAAATTCCTCTTAAGTCAATGAGTTCAGAAGGAATGCTTGCTAACTGACTGTGGCCAACAACATTTAAGACTTCAAAAAAAGTTATCGGTTAAAGAAAGGGCCAGACTCATGAACACCTGCACTGAGTGCACTAAATGTACACCATTCTAAGTGAATAGAAAACACAAGCATAATTCCTACTAATTTTCTTGCAGCCTTAAATATCGAGGGGATTTATAAAGGTTACACAAAGTGTAGACTGCGTGTATACTTAGTATAATCTTTCTGAGTGAATAGACAGCACAAAAATGTGTTACGGATGTCCTTTCATGCAGTTCATGTACACTTAGTGTAGGCATTCATGAATCTATCCCAAAAGTTTAAAAATACAGCAAACTGTAATATAATATCAAAATCAAAAATAATAGAAATATCCAAAGCTTAAATGTAGAAAATCCATTTTCTTCTAGGAATACCATATGATTACTAATAGAATAAGAAGAAAACACATGCATATATGCAAAGGAAAAGTTTAATGTTCAGTGGTTTAACTAGTTAACATTTTAAAGAGAGATTGCATTAACAAGGTGAACTGTTAACGGAAGATGCAATTTGAAGTTATTTATCGTAAATGTAGCATTTGCACTTATACATCACCTTTAGATTTAAAAGAAGTTCTTTATGGATTGTCTTATATTGAGTGATATCCCTGACTTTTGTGCGTAAATTATTACAGCTGGAAAAAATATTTTTGAGAAGCTTTATTTGTCGATTGCAAAACTGAATTTGGGTCTTTGGAAAATAAGGTATTATATTCATGTATGTGAAGAGCACGACTGGATGTTCTGATTGAGAGCTTGTTTATGACAGAAGGACAGAATCACTGATGTAAGGTTTTGTATGCGAGAGTACATAGCAGAAGTACTGATTTACCAGTAATGGTTAGGCAATTAACTTTTTATACATTAAGGCCGAGGTGGTCTCTGAGGCCTTTGTGTCCTCATAGATAAGTCATTGTCCTCCTAAGCTAGGGACCTTGTGATTAGTCCTATCTGTTATGGGATTATTAGACTGGTCTATTTATTCTTGAAAAAGCAGGTAAGATCTAAGGAAACTGCTGGCAATATATAAATGGTCAAGGGTCCTGTTGCCTTGTTTTCTATGAAGTGTTTTATATTTACATTTTAGAAATTTTTCCGCAATGTTGTTTTCAATCCTGACTCTCAGAAATCATACCCTTATCTAACATTTGTTAAATGTGATGCCATTTCTCTCTTATACATTCTGATCTGGGTCATGTTTGTCTTATTTAGTCTAGGTTATTTATTTCATTAGTACGGTTTCATGCAAGGAAAGAGCACTACAGATGCAATATTTGCTCTGAGAGTGTTGTTGGAGAAATACAGAGAAGGTCAGAAGGAGTTGCATTGTGTCCTTGTGGACTTAGAGAAAGTATATGACAGGGTACCTAGAGAGGAGTTGTGGTATTGTATGAGGAAGTCGAGAGTGGCAGAGAACTATGTAAGAGTGGTACAGGATATGTACAAGGGTAGTGTGACATTGGTGAGGACTGCAGTGGGAGTGACAGATACGTTTAAGGTGGAGGTGGGATTACATCAAGGATCAGCTATGAGCCCTTTCTTATTTGCAGTGGTGATGGACAGGTTGACAGATGAGTTTAGACCCCATGGACTATGATGTTTGCAGATGACATTGTGATATGTAGTGAGAGTAGGGACCAGGTTGAGGAGACCCTGGAGAGGTGGAAATATGCTTTAGAGAGGAGAGGAATGAATGTCAGGCAGGGCTAAAACAGAATATATGTGTGTAAATGAGAGGGAGGGTAGAGGAATGGTGAGGATGCAGGGAGTAGAGTTGGTAAAGGTGGATGAGTTTAAGTACTTGGGATCAACAGTTCAGAGTAAGTTCAGAGTAATGGTGAGTGTGGAAGAGAGGTGAAGAAGAGAGTACAGGCAGGGTGGAATGGGTGGAGAAGAGTGTCAGGAGTGATTTATGACAGACGGGTACCAGTAAGAGTGAAAGGGAAGGTCTACAAGAGGGTAGTGAGACCAGCTATGTTATATAGGTTGGAGACGGTAGCATTGATGAAAAGGCAGGAGTCAGAGCTGGATGTGGCAGAGTTAAAGATGTTAAGATTTTCACTGTGTGTGACTAGGATGGACAGGATTAGGAATCACTATATTAGAGGTCAGCTCAGGTTGGACAGTTTGGAGACAAAGCAAGAGAGACGAGATTGCGTTGGTTTGGACATGTGCTGAGGAGGGATGTTGGGTATATTGGGAAAAGCATGCTAAGGATGGAGCTGCCAGGTAAGAGAAAAAGAGGAAGGCCTAAGATAAGGTTTATGAATGTGGTGAGAGAGGACATGCAGGCGGCTGGTGTGAAAGAGCATGATGCAGAGGACAGGAAGAAATGGAAACAGATGATCTGCTGTGGCAACCCCTAACGGGAACAGCCGAAAGAAGATGATGATGATGATTTATTTCATTAGTACAATAAATACAGTAAAGAAGTATTTAACTAAACTAATTAAAGATTGGACATTTTTTAATGCATCCACTACAGCGACACTATAGCAAAGTGTTGAAATAGCTTATTACCCACTCTTGAGGAGCAGAGAGCTTGTAGCACAGCACATAATGCCATCATATGCATGGCTACTGCCTGAAAAGATAAGATCTATTACGTCACTATAGAATGGCATCCTTTCAAACAAAGCTCAGTACCAAATAGAAGCCAATGTTAATGCTATGCAATAACAGCAGCTGAGTAAATTCTATTGAATAGACTAAGCTAAATTTGCTCATTCCATAAATAAGGAGAACAACTTAAGATATGTTGAAAACTGTTATGTCTATTTTATTTTTCCCCTTGTCCTACATAAACCCACAATCAATTGCATTTTAGTTTGCATAAATTATTAGCTTTTGATCTGTAGAAAATCTTAAATTATTATTCAATTGTTTATGCTGCTTTTATTATTTATTTACTGCACAGCTCAAGTCCTGATGACTGGCAGACATATTCAGACTAAAAATAAACGCCTTGGAATTATCTAGATGTAGAGGTATTGAGTAGTTATTCCAAGAACCATAAACAAATATTTCTATGCATTCTAGAAAGAGACTTAATAAAGCTTTAAGAAGGAAACAAAACTGCAATTCACTTTCCCAAAATCTACATCTAAAATAAATAAAAAGATATCAGCTTTAATTTCACTGATCAAAAATGTTGCACCTCATAAAACGTATTTACTTCTCACTTTCCTGAGACTACTACTTGTGTGGAACAAGATGAGATGAATGTACATGTACCTTAAATCAAAACATTTTAATGAACATAATCTATGTGTGTAAGAATATGTGGAAAGCATAGACATTTCATTCTGTAGAAGATATAGTCAAAGTCTGACAATATTATTTTATTTCTGCTCCACAGGAATATTACTAATAAAAGTAGGAGTGACAAAGAGTCACTTGCTTTTGTTTCTTTGCATAGTCTGTCTTTGAATATCTCTGGAACCATGCAGAGAAAATGTTTACATTGTACTAGTTGTAAGGGATGTAGTATACAGTGCGAATAGTAAATGCCATTTATCTTGAATGTGTCCTACACATTAGCCATCACTAGGTAATTTTGGATCACTGATAGACTATTCTATAGGCTGCATGTGGAAGTTCACATACTGCTCTTAAAATTACTTCTTTGTAAGTACTCTACTTTGTGCAATACACAAGCAAGCAGCACTTTAGTACACGCATATGCTTTTTATCAGGCATACTCCGCCTTAATGAAAACATTTCTAAATGTCTGCATGTACCCTGTGTTCAGTCACTAATCTTCTGAAATATCATGTTACCTTGTTTATGCTTACATTGGGCCCTTACCCAATCCCAAGAGCAGAAAGATAAAGACAGTGAACCAAGCTTAGACAAAATGCCACTCTATGGCTAGAAGCATACATATAGACATACACAGATGAGCAAAGCAAAGGATTGGCAATTAACCTGCCTGCTTGCATGTCTTTGGGATGCACTCATACACACACACACACACGCACACACGCACACACGCACACACACACACACACACACACACACACACACACACACACACACACACACACACACACACGCACACGGAAAAAATGTAGACTCTGCAGAGAAGATACTATAGTGCACGTGGAATTCAGTTATGCATCTTATACATTGTCAATTACATTTATTCAGCACTGTTAGTTGTAGCATAGTCTCAGTCGTAATCTGCAATACCTGCATAAATATCAACTGTACATTATAAATGTGTGTGCATTGTATATTGCTTTATTTGCTTTATCCGTTTATAAATGAGTATGCAATTAAATTGTACCATTCTTGCCTTTACCTATCCCATCCAGAACACAGCTAGAAAAGACAGGGTTCAACCAATTTGCTCAACATCCTTGTACAAATCCACCTTCTTACATAGTAATATTTAACTACATTTTCATTTTAAGTTCCATCACCCCGTCATTTGCTTGAGGTCCTGTTCAGAATCTGTTTGAAGTAACACACTCTCTGTAGACAGCAGCTTTGTTGATATGCCCCTGTGTTTGCTAATGTAGACCATCTCAAGTATAAACAGGAGATGGTTCAGAGCAGAACATTGATGTGAGTTCAAACACTGTTCATACTTATCTAGCTGTGTTCTTTTATATAAACTGCAATAACTCTGGCAATATTTCCAGCATTTTCAATTGTCACAGGCTGCCAGAATCAACTTTTTGCAATCTTGTCATATGCTTTCTCCAAGTCTAGGAAAGCCCAGTTTGTCCATTTCCTCAATCTTGTCATATGCTTTCTCCAAGTCTAGGAAAGCCCAGTTTGACCATTTCCTCATCTCCAGCTTCTTCTCCATTGTCCATCTCACTACAAACATCAGAGTGGCTGTACTACATCTTGAGCTGTATCCAAACTGCTATCTACCATCTTATTTTTTACTACATTGTGTATTCATGTATCGTTCACCATCTCCAGCACTGTTGTGTACTGAGATGGGAGCTTGTTATCTGTGTACTGCCCACAGTTGTGAAAATCACCTTTGTTTTAGTACACTGATACTAGAATGTTTATTGGCCAGTCATCTGGGATACGTGTCAGTCTCCATATTGGGATAAGTACCCACCAGGAGCCATTTCTACCTTAACTCAACAGCATCTTGATGATATGCATTATGACTTCATCTGAACCCACTGTCTCTCCTGGCTTCATTTTCCTTAATACACTTTGTACTTCTAGGGTGAGGTCTTCTTCGTATTTTGTCATAGACACTGCATGGACAGTACAGTTTCTCTGGGGTTTTCTTCATTCAAAAGCTTCTTGAAGTAAACCTTTCACCTGCCCTTGATGTCATCTGAATTGGCAAACAGATTGTTGCTGGCATCCCTTATGAATGGCATATGATGACTGTCTTGTTTATATTTCTGTTATTGCCATGCAACAAGGTAGATCATTTTGTGCCAGCTACTGAGTCGCTTTCCAGGAGGTGGTATCATATCACTGACTCCTTGTATTTTGCTATTGTGACTGTCCTCTTAGCCTCCTTCTTTGACAACCAGTGTTCCCTCTTAGCCTGGTCTGGTCATTCCATCTTCATAGGTTCATAGGTTCATAGGTTCATAGATTAGTACTAGGCTAACTGCCCTTGCGAGCCATTTTAAGCCTAGCCAATTATCCCTTGTGAGACTCAAACCCTGTACCTTGTGTTTGTAAGGCAAACACCTTAACCATTAGGCCAACCTCCCAACCCAGTTTTCAGTGTCTTCCTGCATTTGTTCTTTCATTTGGCAACTTCCTAGATATCTGCAATCCACCACCTGCTTTCCATCTGACAAAACACATGACAAAATTAATGACTGAAGAGTTCTGATGGACAGCAATTTTAACTCCTCTGACCAGTGAGTATCTACAATAATCAAAAAGCATACTGTGTAGCCCATCTAATTCTAAAAAAAACATGTTTAGTCATTCCAGGGAGACCATTGTATACCTTTATAGCTCATTGATTCAATCTTTTTGAGTGGTGTTACATTCTTTAGATAATGAAGAAGCCAACTAAAGCAACTTATACAACTCCTTTCTAAAAATAACACAAGTAGGTGAACTTAAACTATATGGGATGGCTTTAGGAAGTTCAATTACATTTCTGTTTCTTGCAGGTTACTAAGAAATGGCCTCTGCCTGACTTTAAAGAAAATGTATGATCTTGTTTTACTTGAAATAGTATGAGTGGACCACACATCTGAGGTAGTTCATATCAGATAAAGAAACTTAATATTAAAACAAATATCAGTGGTCATTAATAGCTTATCAAAAAAAACATGATGCATATTTTTAAGTAGAAAATATTAGTGTGAGGTTATAGTAAATAAATTAAATGTCCTGAATGCCTCTAAGTTGTGGACATGGCAAAAAAATCTAAACAGGGGAAAATATCACTACCTTTGGAAATGGCACAGATAACAAAAAAAAAAAAAATATATATATATATATATATATATATATATATATATATATATATATATATATATATTAAACCTATATCCTACATACATAATTGTAAGTTTGAAAGTGCTATTTTATAATTATACCATACTGAGTGGGTTCGAACTATCTTTTGTTTACAGGTACATGTTTATATATATTCACCTAATGTGGTGAAATATTCTTTAACATATTTTGTCAATGATACATTTACTAAAGTACACATACTTTAATCCAAGAGTTATGTTTACAAGAAACAAAAATTCATTAACTACTTCATCAGAGATTTATTTATTTATTTTTATCATTTGTTCATGGGGAAAGTCTGACTAGGATAGAACCTATTCTCAGTAGAGGCCAGAGGAGAAACGTTCTAGACGCATGTCTTTGGAATGCCATTTCAATATTTAACATCCTTTTTTCTAATTTTCAACAATGTTATTTGCATTTTGCATAGCACTTTGCTTACTGAACTTAGTCCAGATACCACATTTTCAAAGATAGAATCCTCAGTTTTCATCATCTGTTGAAGGTCAAAACAGTAGCTCCTTTGAAATTAAAAAAGGTCACTTTTGCTGCTTGTGAATTTTGAAAGGCACATTGTCATTTAATTTTCAACTAGATATGTGGTTACGTAGCATTTGTTAACTGAGTAGTTGAGCTTGTTAAAGTACTCGTTTTAGCTGCATCCCATGGCAAAGGCTATTTACAAGCATGTTTACAGAATCAATATCCAACAACAGTATGAGATGAAACTAAGACACAAACATACAGTGAAACCATATTTACACTCATTACATCAGTGTAACAATACAGACAAAACATAACAGATAGATTAAATGAGGCTAATTTTATACAGAGGTTTATATTTGCAAAGTGCATGATTAACAAAATAAATGTAGGTTGTTCAGAGACTGTAAATATTAATATCTGGAGATTTTAGGGAATGCTGTATGACCTGTTTTAGTAAATGGGTCAGCAGAGGTCAGAAAAGCTTTTGCATTGCACATCCCACTCACTAGGATGGACAAGGAGGTTACTGTTAGCTGCCTGCTGAGAACCAGAATCCGCCACATAACACAAGCACTCAGGTCACTCCAGAACAAGTACAAATATGACTCTGTCATTGTTCATGTTGGTGTGAATGACCTGAGACGTACCTCCCTGGACTACATGAAAAGAGACATAGAAGAGCTCTCTGATCATGTAGCCCAGGCAGGTATAACCCTGACCCTGAGTAGCTTCCTGCCCACACCAAGAATGATGCTGCAGTATAAAGAAAAAATGATCAATTTCAACAATTGGCTAAGCTTCTAGTGTCATTCAAAGGGGAACCAGTGTCTGTCAGCCTGGGACGACATGCGCGACAAGTCTCGCTGCTTCACAAGAGACATCTTGCACCTGTCACCCCTAGGCTTTCGAATACTGGCCAAGGATCTTGCTGCCCCCATAGTGCCTTTTTTAGGCAAAGCTCAAAAGTCAAGCCCACCTCCGTAAACAGCACAAATAAAAAAATGAGGGTTATGCTGCTCAACGCCAGGAGTTTAAATCTCAAAATGGATGTGCTCAAAGCACTCCTCAGTATGGAGAATGTCGATATCTGTGCAGTAACTGAAACCTGGCTTATGATTCTGCGGTGGTGGTGCTGCGGTAGCATTGCCTCACAGTAAGACGTTGTCCTGTTCGATTCTTAGATAGAGCGTCTTCTGTGTGGAGACATGCATGAATGGGCATACCTTCGTTGAAGGTTGTGCGTCAGGGCTGGGAATTTGGCATGTAAAAATCTACTGCCAATCATTAGCGGACTGGAGATCCGCTGTGGCGACCCCTAACCAGGAAAAGCTGAAAGACACAACAACAACTGAAACCTGGTTTAAGGCTCCACAGAGCACCCCAGCACTACTGGGCTACAACTCATACTGCAGATTTCGGCCACTGAACATGGACTGAAACACAAAAGGAGGGTGTGTATCCATATTCATCAAGGATACCTACACCTCCAGGTTGGTGGAGCAGCATGATACCTCCGAGATCATCCATGTGCAACTAACATCAGGCAAATCTGCAATGCAAATTGTGGCCTGCTACAGATCACCCTCCATGACCCAGGACCACCATTCCACCTTCCTGGAGACACTGGAAAAATTAAGGTCCTACCAAACACCCTGATATTGGGCAATTTCAATTACCCTACTGTTAACTGGGAAAACTACTCAAGTACAAACTCCCAGGTCCAGCGCTTCCTGGAATTTATCAACTCAAATGCCCTGGATCAGCAGGTAAACTCCCCTACCAGAGGTGAAAACATATTGGACCTGGTCATCACCAACATGGGCGACAGGTGTTCCACACCAGAGGTCAACCCGTCACTGGTTAGATCAGACCATAAACTAATCACTCTGGATGTCCACACCACACCACCACCTCCAACCAAGGAAACCACAGTGAAACACTTTTCTATAGCAAACTTCACCTTACTTAAGACAGAGGTGGTAAGTTTCACAGCCCCCATGCTAAAGGATAACAGTGTCCAAGATGCAGGAACTTTTACAAATGCACTCTATGAGTACCTACAAGGATGCATGGATCGTGCCATCTCTAGCAAAACCAAGACTCACTCCCCTAAGAGAAGGAAACCAGTCTGGTGGACCCCTGCCATAAACAGGCTATACAATAGAAGGAGGAAAAGCAAATCCCAAGAAGGAAAGACATCCCTGATCAGTATCAGTAAGAAACTAAGGTCCCTCATAAAATTCTCCAAGGCTAACTTCGAAAGTAAAATAGCCAAGGATTCAAAAGATAACCACAAAGCCTTCTTTAGCTATGTCAAGAATCTAAGTGGCAACTCACAGATATGCTCTGAGCTAGTGCAAAATAGCACAAAATATACTGAACCCACTGATATTGCCAACATCCTGGCAGATAGATTCAGTGCAAACTTCACCCCCCCACCCCCAAAAGGGCCCACAACAATACCGGAAAAGTGTAATGTCCCAGAAATCACAGATGCACAGGTGAAAACAGCCCTTTCAAAAGCCAAAAGGACAGCGTCAATGGGGCTAGATTGTGTTCCAGGCTGCATCTTGCATGAACTACAGAACAAACTAACCCCCCCACCTAAATACACTGTTTAACCTCAGCCTCTCCACAGGCTACGTGCCCATAGAATGGCACACAGGAACGGTTATTCCGCTCCACAAAGGAGGGGCCACAACTGACCCTAGTAACTATTGTCCCATAAGCCTGACTAGCCTGGTCTGCAAGATTATGGAGCACATCATCATGGAACTCATCAACAAAGACACTGGGAACCTCTAAATACTTGACCCGACCCAGTTCGGCTTTGTTAAGGGCAGATCATGCCTACTAAACCTGGCTGACGTCTTCGAGACAGTCACCAAGGCCATAGGTGAGGGGATGGTAGTTCACACAGCCTCCCTTGACCTCACCAAGGCTTTTGATACCATTCCCATGAGTTTCCAACTGGCTTACAGACAGAACTTACACGGTAAGAATAGCGGGATCCAGGTCCGGCTCTAAACCAGTCACAAGTGGTGTCCCACAAGGCTCAGTCCTGGGACCCCTACCGTTCGGCATATACTTCTCAGAAGTACAGGCAAACACAGGAGGACTATGGCTAACCAAGTTTTCTAATGACTGCAAACTGGGAGCTATAATTGACTCCCCGTCTGACACGGACATTCTCCAAAGGGGCCTTACTGAGACGGACACCTGGTGTCAAAGTCATGGTCTCAACCTAAAATTCCAAAAAATGCATAGTCATCCCATTTGAGAAAAACAAAACACCCATGAGTTACCACATAGGTGGCTGCCCCCTTAATACAGAAGAGATAATAAGAGATCTGGGGACCCAGGTAGATAGTAATCTCTCCTTTGACAATCATATTGCCAAAGTTGTTAAGAAATCCTTCTATGTAGCCCATCTAATAACTAAAGGGTTTGCATCTAGAAATAAAGAGGTTATAGTTCATAGGTTCATAGGAAGGTACTAGGCTATCGGCCCTAAGGCCCATACAAGCCTAGCCAAAAAATGTACCCTGGCTTTCGCCATCCAAGAAAATTTTTTTCCTGTGCCCCTGTCGATCAGAGCCACAGAAGTGATCCCCAGGGTGAATTTCCCATTTCCCATCCAATCATCAAGATTTTTCTTGAAGAGTGCTAATGAGGAGCTCTGCTTGACATAGATAGGTAGTCTGTTCCAGAGTATGGGAAGTCTCTGGGACAGGAATCTATCCCTCCAGCATGTTCTGTTTATTGTGGTGACAAGGTTTAGGTCCCTAGGGCGTGTAGCTCGGAGGGATTGGGATTTCTATAAGTGGAGCATGTCCAACAGCTCTGGGTTTGACATAGCTTTGTATGCTAGGCAGAGATTGCCCCTGAGTAGGCGATATGTGATGGAGTAAAGCTGTAATTTTTTGAGACGGTCTGCATAGGGCATTTGTTTGAGGCCAGTAATCCTCTTTATGAGGTATTTCTGTGGTCTTTCCAGTTGTTGTAGATGTCTTGTGAGGTACATACCAAAAGGGGCATTGTACTCTATAATGGGTCTAATGAGTGATGAGTGGAGGGGAACCATGACCTCTTTTTTTCTGGATGAGAATCCTTTTGTGATGAGATGAGCCACGTAGAAGGATTTCCTGACCACTGTGGCGATGTGATTATCAAAGGAGAGACTACTGTCACCTGTGTCCCAAGGTCTCTTATCACATTTTTGGCATTAAGTAGACTACCAGCTATGTGGTGGTTCATGGATACAGAGTTTTTACCAAAGGGGATGACAATACACTTTTTGGCATTGAGCTTCAGGCCATGGCTTTGACACCAGGTATCTGTCTCAGTGAGGCCCTTTTGTAGTTTGTCCACATCGTTAGGAGTTTTGATTATGGCTCCTAGTTTGCAGTCATCTGCAAACGTTGTTAGCTAAAGACCTTCTGTGTTGGCCTGCACTTCAGAGAAGTAGATACCAAACAGGAGAGGACCCAGGACTGAACCCTGTGGTACTCCACTTGTCACTGGTCTGATGTTGGATTTGGAATCCGCTACTTTCACAGTGTGGGTTCTGTCCATGAGCCAGTTGGCAATCCATTTTGTGACATAGGGATTTATGCCTAGTTTAGTAAGCTTATCTATAATTCCAGAGTGGGGAATGGTGTTGAAAGCCTTGGCGAGATCTAGATAAGTTGTGTGAACCATTTTACCCTCATCTATGGCTATGGTGACTGCTTCAAAGAAGTCAATCAGGTTTAGGAGACATGATCTGCCTTTTACAAATCCAAACTGGGTAGGGTCCAGAGTTTGGAGATTACCAATGTCTTTGTTTATGAGTTCCACGATGATACGTTCCATGGCCTTGCAGACCAGGCTTGTCAGGCTAATGGGGCGGTAGTTCCCGGGGTCCGTCGTGGCTCCCCCTTTGTGGAGTGGGATAACCTTCGTGGTGCGCCATTCAGTGGGTACAAAGCCTGAGGTGAGGCTATGATTGAACATGGTACTTAGGTAGGGTGCCAGTTCATTCTATAGTTTGTGTAGAATGCAGCCTGGGATATTGTCAGGTCCCATGGATGCTGTGTTCTTGGCTTTGGAGAGTGTGTTTTTTACCTGTGCAGCCGTGATTATAGGAACTTTGCATTCTTCCGGAATAGAGATGGGCCCTCTAGGGGGTGAGAGGGGGGTAAAGTTAGCACTGAACCTATCTGCTAGGATGTTGGCAATATCAGTTGGTTCTATATATTTAGTGCCATTGTGCTGTAACTCAGAGCAGATCTGAGTGTTCCCATTTAGATTCTTGACATAGCTATAGAATGCTTTGTGGTTGTCTTTAGAGTCAGTGGCAATTTTGTTTTCATAACTAGCTTTGGAGGATTTTATGAGGGATCTCAGCTTCTTACTGAGGTTGACCAGGGAGTTCCTCCAGTCATGGGATTTTACTCTTTTTTGCAACAATTTCTTTCTTCTGTTGTAGAGTTTGTTTATGGCAGAGGACCACCAGATTGGCTTCCT
Organism: Protopterus annectens; assembly: GCF_019279795.1. Classification (NCBI taxonomy): domain Eukaryota; kingdom Metazoa; phylum Chordata; order Ceratodontiformes; family Protopteridae; genus Protopterus; species Protopterus annectens. Next base: position 568,515,431 of record NC_056726.1, read on the forward strand.
TTTTTGGAGGATAACATCTTGGTTCTATTAGGGATAGCATGATCCATGCACTCGTGTAAGTGCTTATAAAGTGCATTTGTGTAGAATTAGGCAGTCATACCTCTATTGTCCATCTGCATGGGTGTCTTGAAGTTTGCCACTTCTGTCTTAAGAAGTGTGAAGTTTGCTTTGGAGACGTTTTTTACGATGGTTTCCCTAATTGGGGGTGGGGGTGGGATGTGGATGTCTAGGCTGATTAGCTTGTGGTCGGATCTGACCAACGAGGAATTGACCTCTGGTGTGGAACACCGGTTTCCCATGTTGGTAATGACCAGGTCTAGGATATTGCTGCCCCTGGTGGGGGTGTGAATAATTTGATCCAAGGCATTGGAATTTATAAATTCTAGAAAATGCAAAACAGTTGGTACATGAGTAGTTTTCCCAGTTAATGGTGGGGTAGTTGAAATCACCCATTATTAGGGTGTTGGGTGGTATCCTAATACTTTCCAGTGTATCAAGAAATGAGGAGTGTTAATCCTGAGGCATGGTGGGGGGTCTGTAGCAAGCTACAATTTGGACTGCGGTCTTGCCCAGAGTTAGTTGCACTTGGATAATCTCAGATGCATTATGCTGTGCAACTAGCCTGGAGGTGTGGATATCCTTAATGAATATGGACACGCCTCTGCCTTTAGTGCTTCTTTCTGGGTTAGGTGGCCAAAAGGTGTGGTATGAATTGAAGCCTGGTAATGCAGGGGTGCTCTCTGGAGCTTTGAACCAGGTCTCTGTCACTGCACAGATGTCAATGTTCTCCATTTTAAGGAGTGCCTCGAGTGAATGCATTTTGAGGTTTAGACTTCTAGCATTGAGTAGCATTACCCTCAGATTTTGCTTGCTTGTACCTGTTACGGTGGTGAATTTGTCATTTGAACCTTGCCTAAAAAGGCACTATAGGGTGGCAAGAGCCTTAGCCAGTATCCGGAATCCTAAGGGCGACAGGTGCAGGCCATCTCTGGCAAAGCATCGTGGACTGTCGATCATGTCGTCCCAGGCAGACAAATACTGGATCCCCTTAGAATGACACCAGAAGCTTAGCCAATTGTTGAAGTCAATCATTTTGTCCTTGTACTGTGGTATCATTCTGGGAGATGGCAGGATGCTACTCAGGGTTACGGTCATACCTGCCTGGGATACAAGATCGGAGTGCTCCTCCATGTCTCTTTTCATGTAGTCCAGGGAGGTACGTCTCAGTTCATTCACACCAACATGGACAATGACAGTGTCATATTTGTACTTATTGTGGAGTGACCTGAGTGCATGCATTAAGTGCCCCTCTACTCATCACTCATCAGACCCATAATAGAGTACAATGCCCCATTTGGGATGTACCTCACAAGACACTTCCAACAGCTGGAAAGACCACAAAAGTACCTCACCAAGAGGATTACTGGCCTCAAACATATGTCCTATGTAGCCTGACTGGAAAAACTTCAGCTGTACTCAGTCGCATATCGCTTACTCAGAGGTGATCTCTGCCTGACTTACAAAGCCATGTCCAACTCAGAATTGATGGACATGCTCCACCTAAAGAAATCCAAGTCACTGCAAGCCACTCGCTCTAGTGAGCTAAACCTCACCACAACAATAAATAGAACATGTTGGAGGGATAGATTCCTGTCACAGACACTCCCCATGCTTTGGAACAAAATTCATAGGTTCATAGGTTCATAGGTAGGTACTAGGCTATCGGCCCTAGGGCCCATACAAGCCTAGCCAAAAAATGTACCCTGGCTTTTGCCACCCAAGAAAATTATTTTCCTGTGCCCCTGTCGAGCAGAGCCACAGAAGTGATCCCTGGGGTGAATTTCCCATTTCCCATCCAGTCATCAAGATTTTTCTTGAAGAGTGCTAATGAGGAGCTCTGTTTGACATAGATAGGTAGCCTAACTAAATTAGGCAGAGCACCTCATTAACACTCTTCAAGAGAAACCTTGACGAGTGGATGGGTAACAGAAAATACACCCCTGGGATCACTTCATTGGCTCTTCTTGACAGAGGCCCAGTTAATTAATCAATAGGGTGGCGAAAGCTGACACACTCTAGCTAGGCTTATAAATGCCCTCGGGCAGATAGCCTAGTACCTACTTATGAACTTATGAACCTATGAACATTTTCATTGAAATGACTGATGATACTTTTCCACTGACTGTATGGTTAGGAAGTTTTCTATTCTCAGTAGAAAGACAATTAAAGACTGAAGAGATAAGATTATGATAATCTGTTCAGTCATTGGGTGGACAGAGGAAGCTCTGCTGAGGGTAATTATTTCTTATTCAAAGGCCTGTAAAGGGTAATGGTAACAGATAACAAATCATTTAATGGCTAGAGGGGTAGCAGAGTAATGGCTAGAGGGGTAGCAGAGTGTCTAAAGTGATTAATGTAACTATTGTAGCAAAGAGAATAAGCGTGGAGTTTAACAGAAGGCAGTGGTACACACTTCACTTAGCAAGGTTTTAAATCTTCACATTGAATGTTGCATTGTTTGAAACAATTGAGTGTTTTGAGAGATTCCAAGAGTTAGGAAAACAAGAATGCATTCCATTTTAGGGATTATTGGATTTTTGGAAATTATAATTTGAAACTGAAGAATGAGAATATTTTTAATCAGTTGACAAATAACAATGGTTATCTAAAATTGATCAAGATCTTGTACTGACTGTGGGATATTTTGTCCTACACAATTTTATTTCCACTTCTCAAGCACACTATTTACAAACATAGCAAGGCTGAAACACACAGCAGCAACAATTCCAATGATAAATGTTGAATCAGAGAACATGTAAAATGTACCTTTTTAATTAAACAACAAAAATAATATTTTTTTTGTTTGCACATTTTGTACAGTCCTCATTTATATAAGTTTGTTTTCCTTCACTTTGCAGTTGTGCAGTTGTGTTTACTTTCTAACTGGCCTCTTGGGGCCCTTATCCAAGATTATCTCTATGACTCTTGAGTGGCTCAGCAACTAGTTATATTGAATATATTTTATCCTAAGATAGCTCACTGTAATAATAATACAGCTTATTCAATGACTGCTCATTACTATTCAGACATGAGTACCCTGATTAGACAGGTCAGCCAGTATGCCCATTGTAAATTGAACATATACCAACAGAAAAAATCTGGCCACTGGAGTACAATTAAGCACCCAGACTTTCTATACGTATATGCTGAGGAACAGAGCAAAATATGAGAAAAGTCAGGTATATTCTGCAAACTGAACAATCAGAAACGTACCCATTTTTCCTTGTATTTTTGCACTGTCCCTCAGAAAACCTCAGCAATGAAAACAAAATACAAACAAATAGCAATGATTATCTCTTCTCCATTGCTTCTCCTACAATGTACTTATGTACTATACAAGTGTGGGAATGTAAGTCCCATACACATGTGCAGTACATTAGTAAACAAGGAAAAATGCAGAGGAACACTACAGCTCTGTTATGCAAAGACATTGGGCCGGATTCACAATGGCTTGCATGGAGTCGAAGAGTAGAGTAAGACTCCATGCAACCATCATGTCCGACGAGCGATCCAGGAACAGCCTGTAGGGGCGTGCAAGGGAGCTCCTAAAACGGCTTTTACATGGACAGGGCCGGGACATGCAAATTACCTCAATTGCAGCCGAAAGCATGCAAATGAGGTAGATTTGTGATTCAGGAAACCCGAACCTGTCCGAGTAAGAGTAGTGTTATCTGCAGAAATGTACTCAGTTGACAACTGAGTACCATTCTGCAAATAGCAAAACAGAGCTGTGACAGCTCCAAATAAAGGTTGCATCCAGTAGAGGAAGCATGTCAATGGCCAAATATACGGCCATTGGCAATGTTTCCTGATGCAAAATGAAAAAAAATATATATTTCTTTTGTCCGATTTTCCATGTTTAAGCATAGCGCAGCACCACGCAAATGGGCTGCGCTCTAAAAACCAGAAAAATAAAAACTAAAACCCACAAATGTGGATTTTATGGGTATTTATAATGTACAATGCAAGGCAATGGCAGGCTGAAGACAACATGGCTACCGAGTAGGGGTTGCTAAGGGGGGAACCCAGTCTAAGAGATGTAACCAAGCATTAGTAGGCAATCCTATGCCAATGAGGGTAAGGATAGTGAATCCCAAATCTACATAACAAATGAGCACAGTCAGTGGAGTGCCAGACTAGGATAAGGGGAGTAACAGAGTAGGATATAGGAGACATCATGAGAGGGGTATGTATGACAGTAGCTAATCTCATTGGAGCAGAGTGGCATGTGTTAGCTGTCAGTTGCTCATCACTGGAAGAGGTGAGTCAGTAGATATCCTAGCTAAAGTCAAGAAATAGAAGGTGCACACTGTAGGTATCACCAAAGTTTCTTGTAAAAATGCTTGCAACATGTATGCGCGCTTGTGCGCGCCTATAAACCCGAGTAAGACAGTATGCGTGCGTGTACGCAGAAGTTAGCATGTGTAATGTCTAAATCTGTGTTAGCACATTTGCGCTTGTGTGCGCGTGTTTAAGCATGTGTAGGGCAGTTTAAAGTCTTGTAAGCGCCTTTGTGCTCATGTGCGTGCGTTTAGGCAGGAATTAGCTAGTGTAACTCTGTCTAAGCCGGTGTGCGCGCGTGTTAGCACGTGTGCGCGCGTCTGTGCTAGTGTGCGCGGTGCTGCCCCCCTGAGGAAATGGAAAGGGAAAAGGAAGCACAACAAACAGTAGGAAGTTAATCAGGAATTGTCAGCAGAGATAGCAGGTGGAAATAATCAGAATCAGGCAATTACACAGGCAGTAAACTAGCCCAGTCCAGCACTTAAAACTCTGCAAACAACTTTTCACCATGTATTCCTCAGAGACACTGCAGCACTGCAGTAAGCTAAGAGAAATGAATACTGAAAAGGCTTAACTTAGACAAAGAAATGTTAGGGGCTGCCATTGCTGTCATAAACCGACATATGCAACATGCTGAGGGTGGTGACAATGGGAGTGCTGCCAACCAACCCCCAGTGAGGAGACGGAGAAGAGTGTACAGACCCAGGGTAACCTACCAGGGGCTTCATGAGCTGGAGATAGTGGAGCGCTATAGAGTGGACAGAGACCTCATGCAGCAAATTGTTGAGCTGTGCAGGCCACGCCTCACACACGGAACCAACAGAGGGGAACCCATTCCAGTGGAAACCAAGATATGTGTTGGCCTAAGAATACTAGCAACAGGTACCTTCCAGAGACCAACTGGCGATATGATGGGGATATCACAAGCATCAGCATCCAGGGTACTGCACCAGTTCCTGGATGCCATGTCAGCACATGTCGGTAATCATGGATATTTCCCCAATTCCCGTGAGGTACTGGCCAGCAATATGCGTCTCTTCCAGCAAATAGCAGAATACCCTGAGGTAGTGGGTGCAATAGACTGCGCGCACATACGCATCAAAGCACCAGCTGGTGAGCGGGGTAGGGCCTACATTAACCGCAAGGGCTTCCCCTCCATCAACGGCCAGGTCGTGTGTGATGCCCAGGGCATAATACTGAATGTGTGTGCTGGCTGCCCTGGAAGCTACCATGATTCCCATATGTGGCATCTGACGCAGCTGTACCAGACATTTGCCAATGGAGACATCCCACATGGTCACCTAGTGGGGGATGCTGGCTATGCACTGGAGCCGTGACTGATGACACCCATCAGAAACGCACACACACCTGAACAGGAACGCCATAATGAGGCACACGCACAAACACAAAATGTAATCGAGCATGTGTTTGGGCTGCTCAAGTCACGGTTCCTGTGTCTGGACACATCTGGTGGAGCCTTGCAGTACTCACTAACTACATGTACCCAGATTGTCATGGTATGTGCTATGCTACATAATATGATCCTGCGAAAACAGCTGCAGCAGGACCAGCATAGGCCTGGCCCAAACAGCCCCCCACCATTGCCAAGGTCATCACAGGCAGAGCGTGACTCGGAAGAGGAACAACCTGAGCCTGCCCCAGTAGGCAGAAGGAGGCGTGCCCAATATGCTTTGCGCATAGCACATACACTGGCTCAGTAGGAACCCTGGAAATGATACCTCTCTCTGACCCGCACATATAGTAAAAGGGATGCCTAAGTTGACACTACCTGCTTCAAACATGTACAGGGAGTGTAGTCTGTGCATCCGACATAGGCAGCCCTGCAGCACCACCTGAGGCATGATTGCCATGTGTCAAGCAATTTAAGGTAGTGCTAAACAGCATTTACTACCATGTAGTATATGCAAACAGAATCGCACACACCAACTAGTACAACTGTGGTCAATGTTGAGTAATATTGGGCAATGTCCAGCAAAGTTGGTGAATATACAGCAATGTTGGACAAGCCTGGTCTAAGTAGGGCATAGCAGAACAAAATCCAGCATGCTTATATTTGCTTAACTGGCCCTTAAGCAGTCTGGTCTGCTCAGTATGGCAATATAAAACAGTGATGGGCCTCGAACCCAGGATACTGTGCACCATAGTTAAAGTACTGAACCACTAAACCATGACAGCATTGCACTGTTCAGCCAGTATGAAGGAATGTTGATAAGTCTATGCAAACTATCTCATGGAAACCCTGCAGGCACAGCATAATCCCTGTTGAGTTATGACACAAAGGGGAGTCCTGCAGTAAGAACAGAACTTGACTTCCAACACACACAGTATAAATGTTAATATTGGTCATGTTCACTCACATCCACAAATGTAGTGGACTTCAGATCGCAACATACTGAAAGGTCACACTGGGCATGCTCACACACTTGAATAAATGAGACATATGTCAGGCAACAAAACATGGAAAGCCTGAACTGGGCATGCTCACACACTTAGGCCATGTCTGACTACAGCAGTGGGCCACACATATCTGGCAGTTGCATGTGTTAACCCAGGAACCTCTCACTATCCAGCAATCCACCCTGTGCATACAGTTACATGACAACAGACACTTATATAATATAGTGGAGCCCTATGATCAAACATGTTCCGCAGATACCTAAGTTGTTCATAGAAACTGGGAAAGCAAAGACAATAAAGACCTGCAAACAGTATCAGCAATAAATATTGTGCATCCCGAGCAGAAGCATAGGTTCAGAGGTCGATACTAGGCTATCTGCCTTAGGGTATGTACAAGCCTAGCCAGAGTGTGTTTGGCTTTTGCAGCCCTGTCAGATTACTACACTGTGCCAGTGAATAGTAGGTCACACAAGATAGCCCATGTACATTTAGGCTAGTGTGCCTCTGTCTAGCAGGGACACAGAAGATATACCATGGGTAAACATACGATCACCCATACAGCCGTCAAGATGTCCCCTGTAGGTGGTTAGTGGGTGGCTCTGCCTATGTGAAATTGTGATCACAATCTGGAGTGAGTGGAGACCCTGGGATAAGAATCTGTCCCTCCAGCATGTCCTATTAACATCTGTGCTGAGGTATATGTCCCTGGAGTGTGTAGCTACAAGGGAGTTGGATATCCTGAGGTGGAACATGTCCATTAATTCTGGGTTGGGTATTAATGTAAACAACAGGCACACATCATATCCGAGTAGGTGGTAAGCAACTGAGTAGAGCTGGAGTTACTGCATCTGAACTGTGCAGGTCATCCGTGTGAGTCCCTACATCTGCTTGGTGCGGAACTTATAGGTTCATAGGTTCATAGGTAGATACTAGGCTATCTGTGCTAGGGAATTTATAAGCCTAGCCAGAGTGTATTTGGCTTCCGTCTCCCTATTAGATTAGTCTACTGTGCCTCTGTAAATTAGGTCACAGAAGGTACCCTTTAAGATTAGTTTGCTGTGCCTCTGTCTAGCAGGGACACAGAAGAGATCCCAGGGGTGAATTTGCGATTCCCCATCCACGTATTCAGATTTGGCTTGAAGAGGGTCAGCGAGGGGCTATGTCTAATATGAATTGGGATTCTATTCCAGAGTGAGTGGAGCCTCTGGGAAATGGATCTGTCCCTCCAGCATGTCCTTTTTATTCTTGTGGTGAGGTTTAAGTCCCTGGAGCATGTATCTCTAAGGGACTTGGATTTTTGAGGTGGAGCATGTCCATTAATTCTGTGTTTGACATGGCTTTGTATGTCAGGCATAGATCGCCTCTGAGTAGGCGGTAAGCAACTGAGTAGAGCTGGAGTTTCTTTAGTTGAGCTGCGTGCAACATCTGTTTGTAGCCCAGGATCCTCTTGGAGAGGTACTTTTGGGTCTCTCCAGTTGCTGCAGGTGTCAGGTAAGGTACATCCCAAAAGGGCCATTGTATTCAAGTATGGGGCTGATGAGTGACGAGTAGAGGGGCACAATGACCTCTCTTGATCTAGATGCGAACCCTTTCATGATAAGGTGGCATATATAGAAGGTCTTTGTAACCACTTTGGCAATGTGATTATCAAAGGAGAGATTACTATCTACATTGGTCCCCAAATCTCAAATTACTACTTCTGTACTTAATGGATTACCACCTATGTGGTAATTTGTGTGCACCTTGTTTTTCCCAAAGGGGATGACTATGCACTTTTTAGCCCGTGGCTCCAGCACCAAACATCCATCTCTGTGAGACCCTTCTGGAGGATGCTTGTGTCAGCTGGAGAGTCGATTATGGCCCCCAGTTTGCAGTCATCTGTGAACTTTGTCAGCCATAATCCCCCCGTGTTAGCCTGAACCTCAGAGAAGTATATACCGAACAAGAGAGGTTCCAGAACTGAGCCCTGTGGGACGCCACTTGTAACTGGTTTGGATTCAGACATGGCACCTGCGATTCTGACCATGTGGGTTCTATCCCTGAGCCAGTTTGCAACTCATCTTGTGATATAGGGGTTGATATTTAAGCTGGTAAGCTTATTTATGATGCCCAAGTGGGGTATTGTGTCGAAGGCTTTTGCGAAGTCCAGGTAGGCTGTGTGAACTACCTTGCCCTCATCTATAGCTTTGGTAACTGTTTCAAAGAAATCAACTAGGCTTAAGAGGCAAGATCTGCCCTTAACAAAGCCGAATTGGGTAGGGTCCAGTGTCTGGAGGCTCCCAATGTCTTTGTTTATGAGTTCCATGATAATACGCTCCATAGCTGTACAGACCAGACTAGTCAGGCTTATGGGGTGATAGTTCCCAGGGTCCGTTGTGGCACCACCTTTGTGGAGTGGAACCACTGTAGCTGTACGCCATTATTTGGGTACATATCCTGTAGTAAGGCTAAGTTTGAACAGTGACTTAATGTGAGGGTTCAGTTCTTCTTGGAGCTTGTGTAAGACACAGCCTGGGACACCGTCCGGTCCCATAGCTGCTGTGTTTTTTGCTTTGGAGAGGGCAGCTTTCACCTGTGCATCTGTGATGTCAGGGAGGTTACATTCAGTTGGGATAGGCATTTGTTCCTTTGGGGGTGAAGGGGGGGAGAGGTTTGTGCTGAATCTGTCTGCCAAGATGTTGGCTATGTCTGTAGGTTTGGTATATTTTGTACCGTTATGCAACAATTCAGAGCATATCTGGGAGTTTCCACCCATATTATAGACATAACTAAAGAAGGGCTTGTGATTATCTTTAGTGTCTAGGGCAGTTTCCCTTTTGAAACGGGCCTTTGATGATTTTATGAGGTATCGAAGTTTCTTGTTAATACTGATCAGAGATGCCTTCCATTTTTGGGATTTTGCTCTGTCATGTAGTAGCTTCCTCCTTCTGTTGTATAGCTTATTTATGGCCGGGGTCTACCAAACAGGTGTTTTTGGAGGAGTGAGTCTTCATTTTATTTGGGATAGTACGATCCATGCATTCCTGCAGGTGCTCATAGAATGCATTTGTAAAGGATTCTGCGGATTGGCCTGTATTATCCTCTGGTCTGTGGGCTTTGAAGGATTCCACCTCAGTCTTGAGAAGTGCAAAGTTGGCTTTTGAGAAATTTTTTACAGTGATTTCCTTGGCTGGGTGTGGGGATGGGATATGGATGTCCATGGTAATTTATTAATGGTCTGATCTTACCAATGAGGGGTTTACCTCTGGTGTGGAACATAGAGTCCCCATGTTGGTGATGACCAGGTCCAATATGTTGTTCCCTCTTGTGGGAGTGGTGACCAGTTGTTCCATCGCATTACAGTTTATAACTTCAAGGAACCGTTGGGCGAGTGTGTTTGGGCATGAGTAGTTGTTGCAGTCAATGTTTGGGTAGTTGAAGTCACCCAATAACATAGTTTTAGGAGAGACCTTGATATTCTCCAGTGTTCTCAGGAATGCCAAGTGGGGTTCCTGTAATAGGGAGGGTGTTCTGTAGCAGGCTACAAACTGAAAGGCAGTTTGGCCCGCTGTTAGTAGCACATGGATGGCTTCTGATGCTTCGTGCAGTGCCACTAACCAGGAGGTGTAGGTATCTTTGATGAATATAGATACTATCCCTCCTTTTGTGCTTCGGTCCGAGTTTTGTGTCTGAAATGCATGGTATGAGTTATAACCTGGTAGTGCTGGGGTGCTCTCAGGAGCCTTGAACTAGGTTTCTGTTACTGCACAGACATTGATATTCTCCATACTGAGGAGAGCCTCGAGTGTGTGTGCATCTTGAGGTTTAGACTTCTGTTATTGAGTAGCATTACCTTTAGATTTTGTATCCTTGGGTTGTCTATGGAGGTGGGTTTGTACTTTGAGCCTCGCCTAAAAAATGCACTATGGTGGTGGCAAGAGGCAAGGCCAGTATCCGAAAGCCTAAGGGTGACAGGTGCAAGCCGTCCCTAGTGAAGCAACGTGGCTTGTCGGGCATGTCATCCCAGGCTGACAGACACTGGATCCCCATTGAATGACACCAATACTTTAGACAATTGTTGAAACTGATCATTTTGTCTTTATACTCTGGCATCATTCTTGGTGAGGGCAAGATGCTACTCAAGGTCAGGGTCATACCATCCTGGGCTACATGATCAGAGAGCTCCTCTATGTCTCTTTTCTTGTAGTCCAGGGAGGTACGTCTCATGTCATTCACACCTGCATGGACAATGATGGAGTCATACTTGTACTTGCTTTGGAGTGACCTGAGTGCTTGCATTATGTGGTGGATCCTGGCACCTGACAGGCAGCTTACAGTGACCTTCTCCTTGTTCAGTCAGTTGAGCGGGACGTCAGTGTGCCGGACAATAGAGTCCCCTATAACAAGTGTATTTGGTGTGTTATTTGGCCTTAAGGACTGTGACTGTGAGGCACACTGATTTTGTGAGATATGTGATTCATGGGTATTGTTGATGGGTGGCTGTTGGTTGGGTATCTGTGGCCAGTACAGTTGCTGCAGGTGTTGGGTAAGGTACACCCCAAAGGTGGCGTTGTAACCAAGCACGGTTGTTATTAGTATAGGGGCACAATGACATCACTCGATCTAGATGTGAAACCATATGGGATAAGATTGCTTATATAGAAGGTCTGTCCAACCACTGTGGCAATGTGAATGTCAAAGGTGACAGTACAAACAAGTCATGTCCCCAATCACCTAACAACACCTACCGTATGTAATGGAGTACTACCTATGTGTTAATGTGTGGGCATGTTGTTATTCCTAAAGGGGATGACTATGCAACTAATGGCATTTAGCTGTAGGCCATGGCTCAGGCACCAGTCATCCATCTCTGTGAGACCCTGTTGGAGTATGCATGTGGCAGCTGGAGAGGTGATTATGGCACCCAGTTTGCAGTCAAGTGCGAACAAGGTCAGCCATATTCCCCCTGTGGTAGCCTGTACGTCAGACAAATATATACTGAACAAGAGAGGTCCCAGGTTCGAGCCATGTGGGATGCCACGTGTAACTGGTGTATAGTCAGACATGGCACCTGCAATTCTGACCATGTGGGTGCTATCCCTGATCCAGGTAGCAATCCATCATGTGAGATATGTGTCCATATCGATGCTGGTGAGCCTATGCATAATGGCCCAGTAGGTTATTGTGTGGAAGGGTTTAGCAAGCTTCAGGTAGGCTGCATGTACAACTCTCTCTATGTCGATGGACCTGTTAACTGTCTAAAGAATACAAACATGTTCAAGAGGCAAGATCTGCCCACAACAATGCTGAAATGTGTAGGACACAGTGTCTGTAGGTTCCTGATGTCTATGTTTAAGAGTCCCATGACAATACGCTCCATAGCTTTGCATAACAGGATAGTCAGGCTTATAGGGCAATATTGTCTGTGGTCCGTTCTGGCACCTACTATGTGGAGTGGGACCACTGTCGCTGTACGCCATTCCATGGGTACATATCCTGTAGTAACTCTGATATTGCACAGTGATGTAATGTGAGGGTTACGTCTGTCATGAAGCTCGTGTAAGATGCAGGCCGGGACACCAACTGGTCCCATTGATGCTGTAATGTATGCTTTGGGGAGGGCAGCACTCACCTGTTACTGTGTGGTGTCAGAGAGGTTACACTCTGTTGGGATGGATAGTTCTCTCTAGGGGGATGGGGGGAGACATCTGCACTGAACCTGTTTGCCAGGATGTTGGCTATGCCAGTGGGTTCAGAGTAAGTGTAGTCAGTATGCAGTAACTCACAGCATATCAGTGAGTGTCCAGCCAGGTTCCTGACATAACTGACGAAGGCCTTGTGATAGTCCTACGTGTCTGGTGCAATTGTCCATGAGAAGAAGACCTTAGATAAGTACATGAGTGATCATAGCTGTCTGCTAGTACAGATCACAGATGCTTTCCCCATCTGGGATTGTGCTCTATCATGTATTAGCTTCCTCCTGACATTGTACAGCTTATTAATGGCTGGTGTCTACCAGACAGATCCCCTGCCATTGGAGGAGTGAGTCTTGTTGTTATTTGTGGTACCACAATCCATGCAGTCCACTAGGAGTCCATATAATGTGTATGTAAAGGATTCAGCAGTCGGAGTTGTATTTGACACTGTCTCAAGGTCTCTGAAGGATACCACCTTGCTTTGGTGAAGTGAGACGTTGGCTTATCAGAAGTTCACCAAGATTACCCAGGATGGGTGTGTGGAGTGTATATGTATGTCCAGTGAGATAGATGTATGTTCTGACCTTACCAATCAGGGGTATATTGCTGGTGTAGAACATAGAGTCCCCATGTTGGTGATGATCAGGTCCAATATGTATTCCCACTTGTGGCTGTGGTGACTGGTTGTGCCATAGCATATGAATTTACAAATTGTAGCGACTGTAGGGCAAGGTTGTTGCAGCTTGAGTAGTATCCTCAGTCAATATTCGTGTATCTGATGTCACCCAGTATAATGGTGTTTGTGGAGACCATCATATCCTCCACTGTTCCCAGGAAAGCCGAGTGTGGTTCCTGAATATGGGAGGGTGGTCTGTAGTAGGCAACAAACTGAAAGGCAGTTTCGCACAATGGTAGTTGTATATGTATGGTCTGTGATGCTTAGTGCAGTGCCACTAACCCGGAGGTGTGTGTATCTGTGATGTATATGGATACACCCCCTAGTTTTGTTGTCCGTTCCAAGTTCTGTGGTCAGAAAGCATTGTATGAAACATAACCTGGTAGTGCTGGTGTGCATATGTGACCCTGAACTAGGCGTCTGTTAGTGCGCATATATTGCTATCCTCCATACTGAGGGGAGTCCTGAGTGGCCGCAATATGAGGGTAACACATCTGGTTTTAAGCAGCATTACCCTTAGTGTTATTTAACCTGTAATGTCTATGTAGGTGGGTTTGTCTTTTGAGCCCTGCTCAACAAATGCACTATGGTGGTAGCAAGAGCCTTAGCCAGCATTCAAAGGTCCAAGGGTGACAGGTGCAAGCTGTTCATAATGAAGCTACATGGCATGTTGAGCATGTCACCACAGGCTGACAGACACTGTATCCCCTATGAATGACACCAATCTGTTAGCCAAGTGTTAAACATGATATGTTTGTCTGTATACTGTGACATCATACTTGGTGGGTGTAAGATGCTAGACAAGGTCAGGGTCATACTGGCCTGGGCTACATGATGACACTGTTCCTCCATGTTCCATGTCATGTGGTCCAGGGAGTAACGTCTGAGGTTTTACGCACCAGCATGGACAATGATGGTGCCAGTCCTGTACTTGCTTTGTAGTGACCTGACTGCATGTGTTATGTGGCAGATCCTGGCACACAACAGACAGCACAAAGGGACTATTCCCTTGTATGGGCTGGTGAATGGTACGTCAGTGTGCCTGGCAATAAGTGTCGCCTATCACAAGTGTATTATGTGTGTTGTTTAGCCCGAAGGCAAGTGACTGTGTGGCACACTGACATTGTGAACTATGTGAGATGTGGGTATTGTAGTGGGGTAGCAGTTGGGTGTGTGCCTGCTGTGGAGGTCTCTGCTGCTTAGGCAGAGTTCATTTACAGCATCTGAGTATGTGTATGTGTGATAATGTGGTTTGAGTGCTGTCACCAGAGGATATGTGAGACTGATATGTGGTGTGTGGGGTTATCTTCACCACCTGATAGACTATGCCAGTCATGGGTCGAGAGAGTTCAGCACCCTGTATGTCTCTATAGGTGCATCTCACACATATATCTGGGTTTGTTGTGAGGAGGAGAGTGTTGTCTGTGTACATGAGGCAGATGTGACATTGTGTCTACATCACAATATTCACCAGCTGGACTGGAGAGTGCACACAAAGCCGACCCCTGGACATGCCAAGATATCATCATGACATACTCTGTAGCCAGATGACAAAGGATCAGTAGGGTGTTAAGTGTGTAAAGGAGTATAACAGGGATTAGTGCTCAGGTTTGTTGGTGTTCTGTAAAGAGTAGCTGAGAAGGAGTCCAGACTGAATCATGACACCTCCGACAGCTATGTCATATATAGCAATGTACACACATATATGTCATGAGTCAGGGCCAACTGTACCTGACTGACAATGCCGACATCCTGACAGACAGGCCCATATATACATACCCAACTCCCACCGATGATAGTCCATATCATCATACCAGGAGATATCACATGTAGAATGGATGAACAGCTACCCCCAATGCTAAAAGCATGGCATCAAGTGGACTACATTGATTACCAATATGTGTCATGCATAAACTACAGAACAAACAGATCCTGCACCTGAAAAGTCAGCTGAACCTCCCCCCCTACACAGGATGTGGAACCGTTGAATGTGTTACAGCAACATATGGCACTCCACACAAGTGTTGATGCACAACACACCATGGGAAGTACAGTCCAGTATGCCTATGAAGTATGATCTGCATGGCCATGGAGTCCATCATGGTTGAAGTCATAAACCGAGCTATTGGAAGCTGACATACACACAACCCTACTAACCGTGGTATGTTCGTGTACAGATCATGGTTCCCAAACATGCTAGACTGTTTGTAAGGCAGCTACACAGGACATACATCACTGAACACAGCTAAACATGTCTCACATACACTTTCAATAGCCCTTTATCAACATCCCAGACACATGTAGTACCCAGAAAACCAACAAGCTGTGCATAAATATGTGTTGACATATGAAGGAATGTCGATGTGTCCACAGATAGATCACACAAGGTAAGGATTATGAGTTCCTGTTCCAGCTGTTGACACCTGACGACCCTCATGGACCATTCCTGGAATGGCATAAAACAAAGTGTACACACATTACCATGTCCAGTCTGATGGTGTCACCACCCTAGAAATACAGACAGAGAAGGGAAACCACCCAGTAAAGCAAATAGCGTGCTGTGCTAATGCTTCTCTCTCTCTAGTATCATAACCTAGTTAGATAAGGGTTTGAATCCTGCAAATGCTGACTGTGTCTGTGTGTGTGGGGGGTGTGTATGTGTGTGCAATTCACCTTGAAAGGAGTGGCCTTTTTGAAGACTGGGAAAACACACTAAAGATGTACATTCCTCTTTGGAATGACTGATGATGTCACCACCCTAGAAATACAGACAGAGAAGGGAGACCACCCAGTAAAGCAAATAGCGCACCGTGCTAATGCGTCTCTCTCTAGTATCATAACATAGTTAGGTAGGGGTTTGAATCCTGCAAGTGCTGATTGTGTGTGTATCACTCTTGGTCAATGCGGTGTGGTTCTTGCTTTTACTATGTTATGGCATATTATGATTGCAACAGTAAGTGCATTGCACACATCAGGTATATGCGTTGCAAATATATATGTGTACATGTTCCCTTAATCAGTACATAGGTGTGAAGCCTGCATATTACATGAATACATTTGATGCCATTGACAGGTAAGTGCATTGCACACATCATGTATATGCGTTGCAAATATATATGTGTACATATTCCCTTAATCAGTACATAGGTGTGAAGCCTGCATATTACATGAATACATTTGTTGCCATTGACAGGTTGTGCCGCAGCTTCTCAGATCGTAGGTCACATATGTATGTATGTGACAGGCCCATCCACTGTCGTGATCAGTGGCCAAGGTCATTTGTGCCACACACACCCATGACAGTTACTTTACAGTAGTGTGAGTGAGGGTATATGCCTGGGGTATATGTCAGGCATGTTCATACACAACAACGACTGCCAATAATGCACAGTCTTTATAGGTGTACAACTGTCTTGTGGATATGCATCCAGGCCTCCAATGTCTCATGTGACACACCTTGGGACTCCACAATACCTATGGATATGTGGATACCAAGGGACACATGACATAACATGAGGCTGTATGTACACATTGGTATCCAACGTACATGTTGAGGGCTACCACCTATGTGGTACTGATGGGATAGTAAGTATAGTACATGTGGATGACTATGCCATAGTCGGCTTACTGCTATACAGCATGTATCACATCACAGGCATCTGTCTGTATGATACCCTTGTGTAGGATATGTGTCCCATCCAGGGAATGGATTGTAGGCCATTGCATGCATGACCAGATGTGGATGGACACATCCCTAGTGTGTTTGCATGTATCTAAGGGGGCTATATGCCAAACAGGTGTGGACACAAGAATGGGTGGTGGTAATTAACACTGGTTAGTGTTATAGTGTAGCACCGGAAGGATACAACTGTTATTGAGTTCCCTACGACTGTGTGTCATTTGTCAGGACATCATTCAATGATTGCTTATAGTCATGCTGTTGAGATTATGTATACTACCAGACCGCAAATCATCGACAGATACTAACAGTATCACCCACAGCATGGTGTCTACCCATGTCATACACATATGTCTACCCATGTTAGTACATAACTGTAGTAGAATGCATACTGGCTATCGAAAGATACTATGACATGATAACAATGTGTACAACAGGGTATGCCACATGTCCCATGTGTCCACTATGCACGTACATACAGACAGTGTGCACCTACCATGTTCACAGATGTACACTTGCTAATCTGTACTGCACACATCACACACATACTGTCCACTCACTAACACATGCTGGCAACACATTACACATCAGCCAAGTGGCACATGGGTGGACAATACATAGTCAGACCTAACAGTGGTGTAAACAATGCTACATTGACAGTCAGAGCTTTGATGAATAATGTCTGCTGAGATATACCTACAAGGATGTCATTATACTTTCCTGTTAACAACTTGCTAATATTGCTACACTGCTGTAGTGCCACCCTGTGCATCAGCACCATGTTAGCCTGTTCCTCCATCAATGTTACAGATGACAGGAGGCGAACAGGTATCATCATATGCACAGGGCATTTTGTTGTTTGCCAGAGCCTGACATTGACCTAGCCAATCGACATGTCTGTGTGTGTGTGTGTGTGTGTGTGTGTGTGTGTGTGTGTGTGTGTGTGTGTGTGTGTGTGTGTGAGGGACAACAGTACAGCATGGGCCAATGTTGATGTAATGTGTGTGTGTATGTGTGAGCACTAGTTGTTTGGTGAATGTGTGTGTGTGTGTGTGTGTGTGTGTGTGTCTGCATGCACACAGCTCCACCATGTGGCTGCCATATACAGTAGTTTGTGGGACAGCCACAGACTGTACCTGCTAGGCTGTACAGATCACTGTCTCTGGCCACGGACACAGTATCTGTGCCTGGCAGGGGTGCTACGGACAGTATCGGGTACCAACCCTGACTGGGTACTGTCCTCAGAGGCAGAGTTGGGATGACTGGACCCATGTCCCTACTGGGAATTGCCAGAGCCATGTGCACATGGTCTACTGGGGCAGTCAATCGACAGGCCAGCCCCAGCATTGCTGGGGCTGGTATTGCCACTATGGGAGCAGCTGTGAACCAGGGGCCGTCTGCGACCACTGCCAGCTGTTGCTGTTGCTGGCATGCGTCCGGGTCAATGTTGCAACCGTCCCGCACGGTCCTGGCTCGTGAATGACATATTGTGGAGGGCATCTAATTTCTCCCCCCAACGTCTATCAATGACCTCAGTGTAAGTCCGGATGGCACCGGCAAGGTCATGGATGCTGTCATTGATAGCGGTGTAATGTTCCCTCTGCGCCCTAAGTACCTGCCTGGTGTACCGTTCCATACATGCCTGAGCCTGCATTACAGCCCAGAACATACTGGATGTCGTAAGACCAGTGAGGGCATGCCTGCCAGGGGCAATATGACCAGCGCTGCTCCCCCGAGAACGCCTGGACCTCCGTCTATGTGGTACTGTTCCAGGAATACGGCTATGGGTGCTTTGAGGGGATGCAAGTGCCATGGGTACCACACTCTCCTGGTCAGTGCCAACTGTATGCTGTCCCTCACCTATGGCCATTGGTGGTGAGGGATGTATTGGCAGTATGAGTGTGCGCATAGATGGGGTTGAACGCTGTGTACTGTCGATTGGTGGACCAACAACAGACCCTGTCAAACCTTCCTGTGTCAAAATACATGTCTCATCATCAGCACTATTCGTGGCAGTGGCTTCAGGTTCCCTGCTGCATTCGGCCAGCCCTAACTCAGCACCTGTGAGAAGAAGACAGGAAACACACTTTACGGTCTGCACATGCACACATGCACACGTGAACACATGAACACATACACACATGCACACATGAACACATGCACACATGCACTCATGCACACATGAACACATGAACACATGCACACATGCACACATGCACAGTAATACACTCCTCACTACAGCAGATACACACACACACCAGCAATCCAACACATACTCTATAGTGGGTGAAGTTCGGTGTCAGTATCACAAGGTAAACAGTCACCACACACGTGTCAGCATGCAGAATATGTGTTGCACAAGACCATACAGTGCAAGTGTAGATGCCCCAATGTAATGACAGTATACATGGCTTTGTTGCAACTGTGTCATTGTTCAGTGATTGGCTACCCCCTGGAACACAATTTGTACATGGACACAACATTGCTGTGCAGGTATTATCAGCTCTGCAATGCCCTGTGCACCATCACTCACAAGTATACATGCCATGGCTGCATGTGTTATCTGTGTGACACATAGATATCAATGTCTGAGTACAGTGTCTGTGTCCAAAGCAGATAATAGTGGGCACAGGTGTAGCACATGCATGCTATGTACACACACGAGACGATTGCTGCATGTTGATGTGAAGGTATCCCAATGCTCTACATGGCCAGTGTACAGTGGTTATGGTGAGTGTGGGACATATTGCAGATATGTTGGTGCCACACATAGCATGGCATGCTACACGACTGCAACATTAAACACCACACATACCCAATGTGTGTCAAGTGACCTATACACCCACTAGCATTCCAGGACATATATGTGACACTTTGTTTGTATGGCGACTGCTGTGCATATTGTGTATACTGGCATATGTAAGCACACACACAACATGCTATGCATATTGTGTATAGGTGCATATGTTTGCACATGCACAACATTGAGGTGCAAAGCAATGACTGCTATGAGTAGTACTGTGGTCACTGTAACTGGATGGGATGTAGTACCCTGTGCCATCAACCACATGCATCCTGTGGTCACTCACAGCTACTAATGTGTGCAAGACCACCGCCTAGCATGCTGTACCTGAACTGCAGTGCCGTGGCTATGTTCACAATTACACAGACACCTTGTACATGGGTGTGTAAGGTGACCAATAGGGAGCATTGCCTAGCATGACTGTGTTATGTGTTGCAGAGTGTTGCACACACCCATGATAGGACTCTACCCCTGAGGTACAGCATGTGTGTGTGCAAGACATGTGGGATACTGATGTGTGACCTTACAGTGGGTGTGATGGGAAATGTAGCATGTTTTCGTGTACTGCGTATGATAAACGTGTTCTGTTGTGTACAGCTGTAGCAACTATGCATATCTAAGGTGCAGTACAGTGTTGCCACACTTGTGTCTGCTGCACTGTGCAGTGTATGTGATTGAGGCAGCTACTGACTTTAATGAGATGACTAATGTCTCACAGCAAACATGGACAGCATGCATTATGCGTAGGTGTGTTACGTGTACATGGCCTACACCTCACCTATGACATGCACATTTCATTACCAATATTAAAGTGTTAACACACTCACCAGCATGTACCGTCTGCCCTGCTGTCACACCAGAGGGACCTACAAGAATATGACACAGTTTATCAGTAGCCACAACTGTGGCATTACTACCGTGAGTGAGTGCGCTAATCTACAGTGGAACAACAGTCAACAGTCACAGGTATGGAGATACTATTCCGAATATCAGCATTGCACACAAGAGGCAGCACAACTGCTAAACACACAGTACACATCTCACATAAGCATATTCTAACAATACAGGTAATGGTAGTCTACAGCTAGGGCATATTACCTGCACGCTCCATGTCGTCCTGCTGGGTAGCTCCGGCCTCCATGATGACACATGCATGATGTTGTTGTTGCTGTAGGCCAGGAGCCACCATGCTTAGGAGCAGCTCTTCCACTCTGGTGAGGGGGGGATGTATGGGTGACCCACCACCTGTGGCAAGCTGTTGCCTATGGATATCAGACACACGCTGCTGGACATGTCTATTTAAATCACTGCAGTGATGGCGTACCTGCTCATATGTCTGGTTATGCATGCCTATGTCAATTACCCAGCGAACAAGATCTTGCCACAGTGCAGTACGCTCATGCTGTTGCTGGCTGGCCCTGGAAAAAAGCAGGGTATAGTGCTGATACAGGCTGGCCTGTATGACCTCCTCCTCTGCAGCTGTATACGCAGGATTGCAATGATGAGCCATAACCCTGGAAGACAATTAAACAATATGTGTGAGCAAGTCATGTGGCACACTTAACATTATGAAGTACAGATATCACTTAACTGCCAGATATAGCATCTGTCTGTCTATCAGAGGATACACACATTCAATACCACATATCAGTGCTCAGCCCACAACTGCCTGACAGTGGCTGCCGCACTCCATACAACAAACCAGTATACACCAGTACTCGGCACACTGTATGGGATGCAATGCACAACCTCACACTGGGGGTATATATCAAGCTAATGCATGACAAATATTGCCATCTAATGCAATGAATCTAATGTACAGTTACAGTATTAACAATAAACGACCCTAGTCTTTGATGCTATACCCCTACCTGAAATATGTGCACGGTTGTTAATATAGCTGGTATACTGCTGTAACAGAGTATACATGTTGCTCAGTACACACACATACCATGTAACACACATGTGATTGCGGCCATGGTACAGGCATCATTACACACACATTAGACATGCATACAACACACAAATGTATGCCAACACAGATGAGCATTACCTGTGTACCTTATAGTTCTGTGTGCCCCTACTTACAGATACCTATGCCTGAGGAATGTAATCTGTGCAGACTATAGGAAACACACAAGACAGTGATACCAGGGAATGTGAACATACACCATACTAAGGTGTTTACGCCTACAGCTTCAGGTAGCACAACAGTTCATATGTGCCCTGGATTCACCAGCAGTACCACTTACTGAGCATACCTGTATTGCTTCAGCCTACAATGGGACACCACAGTCATACACAAGGTACTACATCACAACATATGCCATCCTACTATGTCTGCATCCCAATAACTGACACATCTTTCTCTGCCCTCACACCTAGGACACAAACTACCATGACAGACACAACCTCACGCTAAGCTACCACACCTTTACAGACCTTGCACACAGTCAGTATCACACTCATTCCACCTCACATAGCTGGTATTGCACTGAGTACATGTGTGTGCACACTGTGTCATAGTTAAATACTACGCTACTGGCCCGGGGCCTACAGCAGCCTAGCCATATGCTACCCTGCCATTTGACACACATGTAATGTGATTACACTTGCTCCTGTCAAACAGATACACAGAGGTGACTCCCAGGGCATATTACCTATCTCCATAACATTTATCAGGGGTATGTATGACATCTACTAATGAGGAGCCTTGTTTATTAATGCTGGGTAGATTAGTCCAGAGTATGGCATATTTGTGTATAGGAACCTGTACCTCCAGCATGTGCTGTTTAGTGCATTTACAAGGATTAGGACTCTAGGTCATGTAGCCCAGAGGGATTGTGAGGTGTTGTCATGGTGGTTGGCCGACTGCTATGGGTGTGACATACCTCAGTATGTCCAGCAGTGGTAACCTCTGTGTAGGACGTATGCAATGCACTCTAGCTGTGGTTTTGTGAGTCAGTCTGCATAGGGCATGTGTTTGGGGCAGTGTCACTCTTTGTTAGGTATGTCTGTGGCCCTTCCACTTGCTGCGGTTGTCATGTGAGGTACATACCACATGGGGCATTGTGAGGAGTAGGGGGTATACTGACCTATATTTCCCTAGATGACACACCTTTTGTGATGACACGTACCATGTAGAGGGATTACAAGACTAGTGTGGAACTGTGAATATCAGAGGGGAGGCTACTGTACACCTGTGTCCCATGTTCCCTTCTGACACCTTCAGTGTTAGGCAGGCAACCACCTATCTGGTAGTTAGTGGGTAAAGTGTTTTGGAATGAGAGATGGTACTGCACTATCAACACTAGCGTTCAGTCAATGCGTTGGTCACCAGGCACCTGTTGCAGTACATCTGACCCCATGCCCCCCTCTCTCACTCTCTCTCTCTCTATATATATATATATATATATATATATATATATATATATATATATATATATATATATATATATATATATACATATTTATATATGTATCTCTCTCTCTCTCTCTATATATATATATATGTACATACCTATATATATCCAGATATATCCATATATATCTGTATATATCTATATATCTCTGTATATATCTATATATGTATATATCTATATATCTACATATATCTATATATGCATATATCTATATATCTACATACATCTATATATCTACATATATCTATTTATCTATATATGTATATATCTATATATCTACATATATCTATATATCTACATATATCTATATATATATATATATATATATATATATATATATATATATATATATATATATATATATGCCTATATATCTACATATCTATATATGTACATATCTATATATCTGTATATATGTATATATGTATATCTATATCTATATATATATATATATATATATATATATATATATATATATATATATATATATATATATACATATCTCTCTCTCTCTCTCTCTATATATATATATATATATATATATATATATATATATATATATATATATATATATATATATATATATATATATACAGGTATATATACACATAGTTGTAAACATCCATTGCTGTACATATACATGCACATATAGGCACATATACTGGCCACCTTTCATGTTGGAAATATCAATCATTAAACAGTTGTGAGACATACAATTATGTAATAATATTGCACAGTGTTGTGCGGAATGCATTTTGCTGTCCTCAGGCCGTATAGCTGTAGCAGGCCTCACTGGCTCAGTCCCACAGCATTTAACCACCACATAACATATACCTGCACTGCTTGCTGTTTTCAATGCCACACCCTACAACCTACATAGATATGTGCACATAGCAACCTTCAACTACATATATATGTCTAGCCTTCACTAACAGTTGCAGTATGTCCCTTGCCCTATGCACATCTGCATTTACATATAGATACGGACTGTGCCCACATATGGAGGGTTCACAGTATGTACAGTACCCTTCAGACACATCATTCAGATGCCAGCAAATACATATCTGTTACATACTTTACCTTTGTATTTCTTACCTCTGTCTGTTGTACCTGTTGACATTTATTTTTCTTTTTAAATATATATATTTTTTGATGTCTCCAAACACCTCTGTTTGCTCATTTGTTTGTCTGTCTGTCTGTCTGTCTGTCTCTCGCACTCTCTCTCTCTGTCCATATGCTGCAATGATATTATTGCATGTGTGGACAGCAAGTACCGGCTGCTTTTGTAGGTATCTGCACATGTGCATGTAATGGCCTCTGCACCAATTGGTGCCCACCATTTAGTAATTGCATGCAGCCTGCTGTGTGCTAATTGCAGTTCTCACTGTGATTTCAGGACACTGCTATAAAATGATAGGTTAGGTAGGCATAGGCCTTTCAGTTTTGCAAGGTGGGGACCATGCTTGTTTGCTGTGGACACTGTTGTGTGAGTCAAAGGGTTGGTATATGTCTCATATCTGAAGCTGGGTTGCAGCCAGTGAAATGCATGTTGTACTGAAACCTGACTGTTTCTTCTTCCAGTACACTCTTCTCAGTGTGTCAGTTTACTCACACCTCCTAATGCTATCACTGGATACATGGGAGTATGTACTTTCTTTTGGAATTAGGGAATTAACTAGCATACAACAGTGGTTATTGCAATGTATTGCTCTGGATTTCCTATTTTCCCTTTACATTCACTCCTTGTAATGCATGTTACATTTCTTTCTTGCAATGTAATGCTCTGGCTTTTCTATTTCCCCCTTTACATTCACTCCTTGTAATGCACGTTACATTTCTGCCTTGAAATGTATTGCTCTGGCTTTCCTATTTTCCCTTTACATTCACTCCTTGTAATGCATGTTAGATTTCTGTCTTGAAATGTATTGCTCTGGATTTCCTATTTTCCCTTTACATTCACTCCTTGTAATGCATGTTATATTTCTGTCTTGAAATGTATTGCTCTGGCTTTCCTATTTTCCCTTTACATTCACTCCTTGTAATGCATGTTATATTTCTGTCTTGAAATGTATTGCTCTGGCTTTCATATTTTCCCTTTACATTCACTCCTTGTAATGCATGTTATATTTCTGTCTTGAAATGTATTGCTCTGGCTTTCCTATTTTCCCTTTACATTCACTCCTTGTAATGCATGTTATATTTCTGTCTTGAAATGTATTGCTCTGGCTTTCCTATTTTCCCTTTACATTCACTCCTTGTAATGCATGTTATATTTCTGTCTTGAAATGTATTGCTCTGGCTTTCCTATTTTCACTTTACATTCACTCCTTGTAATGCATGCTATATTTCTGTCTTGAAATGTATTGCTCTGGCTTTCCTATTTTCCCTTTACATTCACTCCTTTTAATGCATGTTATATTTCTTGCAGCACCAAGTTATTGTATATCTGCTGTGGCTTAGTGGTATGTCATGCAGACTGGTGAGTCCAAGGTGTGGGATTTGAGACTGACAAGTATATTTTATTTTGCTGCTGAGCAGTACAAGGGCCTTGTCATACAGAGTGACTAAGGCACTTTTAAGCAGTTGTAAGCGGGTTTGCATGGGGTTTGCGCGATGCTTAGCGATGCTTAGCTAAGCACACACAAGCTCACACTCATGCACTCACGTAAAGCACTGCTAAACTCTGGGCAACTTTATTTAGCTGGGTAAAGTGCTGCTAAACTCTGGGCAACTGTATTTAGCTAGGTAAAGCACTGCTTAAATACTTATATCAAATCAAAATTTACATATCATACCATTCCACATAACCTGCTGGTAAAGACCCACAGAACAAGATTTGTGTTATGGCATTCCTATTTTCCCTTTACATTCCCTCATAGTAATGCATGATATATTTATTACAGCACCAAGTTATTGTATATCTGCTGTGGCTCAGTGGTAATTCATGCAGTCTAGTGTGTCCAAGGTCCGGGGTTCGAGACTGACAGGGGTACTTTATTTTGCTGATGAGCAGACTACAGGCCTTGTCATACAGAGTGACTAAGGCACTTTTAAGCAATTGTAAGCGGGTTTGCGCGAGTTTGCGCGACGCTTATCTATGCTTAGCTAAGCGCACACAAGCGCACACCCACTGACTACTGCTTAAAAGTGCTTACTCCCGCTAACACCCGCACTAATTTCTTTTAAAGAAAAGAAAATGGGGAAATAGGAAAGTGGTGAAAAAGGGGTCACAAAGAGGATAGGACAGTAGGAAAACAAGCTCGGGATGTGCAGGAAGGATGTAGGGAAGACCCATAGCTGCCCATTTCTTTACCAGCAACAGCTGCACATATGTTAGAAATTTAGAGTGAGATTTGAAACCTTCCACCCCTGAGAGAGGAGTGAGGACAACAAAGTATGTTGTACAGCCAATTGTAATTATCAGTTTACATTTCCAGCAGACATGTGTGCAAAATGGGCAGCTATGTATGGGGCATAATTTTTGCAGGTACAGATTGCCCTTTTTCTTTTTTTTTTTTTCAGGTAAGAGTGGAATGTGAGGTAAAGGAAGTAGGAATATTGGGGGAGGTGGTTTGGGGAGGTTAACAGACAAGACAAACAAGACGCATACAGGGGTGGAGTATGACACATGTGGTGGGTACAAACAATTGACGGGGATGAATGTTTGGATATTGCAAGCCCATGAGCCCACAGATGGCAACAGTGGAACTGAGATCCCCACCCATGGGCAGTTACCACTGCGCCTTCACAGCCCAGGCCGAGGCTGTGCTGTGGGCTGGATAGGAGGGGAAGGCACACCCATGTGTTGCACCACTCTCGCCTCAAGCTGGCATAGGGGATCAGTCACGGAATGCCTGATCTCACTACGCACCATAGACCGGACCCTTTGGAGGGTGAGTGGAGGCTCTCCTCCGGCCATGCTTGCAGAGTGGGGGGTGAGCCCCATCCCCTGTAGCGCTTCCACCCGAAGGTGGCACAGGGCCAACGGAGGAGGAGGTCCCGGCTGGGCACTGGTACCAGGTGCAATCGCCAGCTGAGGTGGGAAAGGTGGATCCGCTGGGACCCGCCTTACCAGTTGTCCTATGTTTAGCAGTATTTAATGGCATTTTGGGTTAGTAACAAACAACACCATTCCAAATTAGTTGTAACAGCATGCATTAGTATTCCCATTAACCAAACACACATGAATTCCAAACATTGAACAGCAAGCATAACACATGCATATTTAGAACAACAGTGGGCATTCCAACAGCATGCAGGGTTGATTGGTGGCAACAGGCCATCAGGTTTGGATATGTGAACAGGGCACATGCATCAACGTACATGCAGATATGTATAAACCAACAGGACAAATGTCCATGTCCATAGTAATTAATTGTGAATACACATACCCAGTTTGGTGTGGAATGGCATCATTTGTGAACATAACGTAGGGTGGTAAAATATTACATTAACAACTTAAAATACCTATACGCATACTGTACATTCCTACTAAATGTAGATATATATCCCCTACATGTATTAGTACAGTTCCCTGTATGTAACCTTAGAAATGTTGGTGATGGAGATGTTACTGCTACATTAATATACATTCCATTTGTATTCATATATGTTCATATCTGGCTGTGTTCAGGTAAAGTATCCTGCTACATTTGAACAGTTACGTACAGTTCTAGCAACACACTGACATTTGTGGGATCACAAGCACAAGCTGCTCATGTACCAGATTAATATGTACATACTATACATGAAACGGTTGAGGACTATAAATATTCTTCTGAGATACTGGCATTCCCATCAGCCAGTTTATATGGGCCTAGACAACTGTGGATGTTCAGCATTTCAGACAATCATACTATCTCCATAATGCAAGGGTACAACAACATATCCAAAATGTGGGATGGACACAGTCCAGATATTGTACTTTATTAAAAACATTTCACTCTTTGGTTGTGGCTGTCTCATTCATTTCATTATGTAGTGCATGCAGTATACCTTTATTCCAGACTTCTTACACCTTTATTGGTAGCTTCAAACTCTTTTTCACACTCTCTCACTTATTTTATATTTACATTTCAGGATGATACTTAATTCCAGGCTTGATTAACATTTATTACTGGGTTACAACAATCCTTTTCAGCTGACTCACTTATTTCATATGTCAGTATATACAAGGATGTATTCAAGACTTGTCTGTCCTTTATTGATGGATTAGAACACTCATTTTCAGGCTGAAGCAGTTATCTGATATTACAATACAGGTGGAAACTCTATTTGAGACTTGTTTACTCTTTATTAATGGATTACAATACTCTTTTTCAGGCTGCATCACTTATCTGATCTTAGAATACTAACAGAAGCTTTATTCTAGGCTTATTTGACCTTTATTACTGGGTTACAACACTGAACTCTTTTACAGGCTGTCTCACTTATATTCATAGGTTCATAGGTTCATACTAGGCTATCTGCCCAAGGGCATTTATAAGCCTAGCCCATAGTTATGTGGCTTTCGCCACCCCTTTAGTTTGAATAAAAACTATGCCTATCATTTTGCTGTGCCTCTGTCAAGCAGTGACACTGAAGTAATCCCTGGGGTATATCTGCAATCTCCCATCCATTGGTCAAGATTCCTCTTGAACAAGGCCAGAGAGGTGCTCTGCCTCACATGTACCAGGATTTTGTTCCACAGCATAGGGAGTCTCTGGGTGATGAATCTGTCCCTCCAGCACTTACTATTTATAACCGTGTCAAGGTTTAAGTCTCCCGCCCTTGTGGTTCTGAGGGATCTAGATTTTTTGAGGTGAAGCATATTCATCAAATCTGGGTTTGACATGGCCTTATATGTCATTCTATAATAATACCAGCTGAATAATTACTAACCTGCCTGGTGGCGCAGCCTTACCAGCCTATCAGCATAGGCTTGCCGATTCGAACACCTGCAGCTGTAATATAAATGAAGGGATATTGGAACATACCTATCCATACTATAGGCTAGGATAGCATTTCTTACATACTTAATTACATGGATACTTACTCAGTAGTGGGGCATTGGGCATATGACGGGCCTCCTGGATCCATCGGTTCAGTTGGTCCTCCTTTTGTCGCTTCAGGTCCGCATGGTGGTGACGGACCTGCTCACCAGTCCTGGGAATGCCTGTGGCGCTGGTAAGATCATGTGCCAACTGGTTCCATGCCTCTGCCTTATGTGCTCCCCATTGAATCTGGCCCTGCATGAGTCAGCCTTCATGTTGGTGGAGTAGGAGCCAAACCATATATTTGGACTCCTCAATGCTCCACCTCTGCACTCTAACGCGATTACCCTCTGACACCTGCCATCCTGACTGCGAATGGGTACCACAATCAGTTATGGTGAGTATTCCCACATATGGGGCTTAAATATGCTGCATTTCCCACACTTTTTTGTGATTGGCCATTTTTGAGAATTCTAAGCTGACTGCAGACCTGCTTAGTAATGGTTAATCTACCATTTCTAAGTATATGTATGCTAATAGTGGCTGTCATGGCTTAGTGGTTCTGTGCTTTGATTATGATGCACAGGGTCCTGGGTTCGAACCTTGCCACTCTTTTATTTTTAATACTGTCTAGACAGGCTAGGGGGTGTGGCTGAATTTAAGCAACCTAGCTCTATGTTGCTCCCCGGTGCCCTACGGTGCCCTGGTTGGCACGGCGCACACGTCCGCGCAAACACATTGCGCTGGGTAAAGCGCTTTTAAACTTTGGGCAACTCTATTGCACTGGGTAAAGCACTATTAAACTATGGGAAGCTCTGTTTAGCTGGGTAAAGCACTATTAAACTATGGGCACCTCTGTTTAGCTGGGTAAAGCGCTGCTTAACAGCAGGCTATTATATATCTGGATCCTTTAAAAATATATATTTTGTTCACTGATACATTGGCCATTTCACTGCTTTTAATAAAATTTTAATCATATATGTCTGGTATTATTTCAAATACTGATTTAAAACATAAATAAAAAGGGGAGTGGTGGGATTCGAACCGTGAATGCCTCCTCTTTCTGCATACGCTCTATCATTACGCCATTGCAATTTGGTGTGATTTGCATAAACATTCTTTCTTATGCTCTTCCATGTCGGAATTGCTAACTATAGCTAAGCAATGGGCACACACGCGCACACACGCGCAAATACAGGCAGCTATATCGTGGATTTAAAAAAAAATAAATAAATATTTTACTTTTTGTAACTGTGATGGGGGTTTACAGTGTCAGGGAGTGTGGTGTTGGGTGCAAGTACATTTGAGCGAACTCACTCGTGTGTTGACATTTTGCTTTTACTACACTTGCAGGGGCGTGGACATTTAGACTGCTCGGCAGTCAGACACACCCCCTGCTTTCATACTCGGTCTGTGTAAGAGTTACGGATGAGTCAGCGTGCCCTCATGAATATTCATGGAATGCTAACATCATATTGTTCAACTGCAGCCTCCGAGTAAGACTTATTAAGTCTAACACGGAGGATTCCTGAATCTGGGGGATTATTTATGAAAGGTAAGCAATTCTTTCTTAAGTAATGTCATTGTATAGTATCAACAATCCACTCATGGGTGTGGGTACATCAGGATTTACCTATACCCAGTCATGGATTATTGCTTAAATAACCTCATTTGCTGCTAAATATTTAATTTTGACAGCAGATCTTATTTATACAGTGTTGAGACACTGACATTGAAAACGCAATTGAGTCTATTTTCTTGATATCACCTTTTATTGAATGTGTGTAGGACTGAATATGACAGGTGCTTGTTTTGTACTATCATGTCTCATGTAAAACAAACATGCATTTCTGAAAGCACTGACTAAGTGTTTTCTACTTATATGAACACAGCATCTTATACATATAGTTCATGTGCCAAGGTTTGTATGAGTTATCTCTTCTGTGTGTAGTATGTCATGGGTCACATATGTACTTTAAAATTACATGTTTAGTAATGCATATTTTGAGCAACAACAAAACACATAAACACACCCCAGGATTCAATAAAGCTTACATGGAGTGTAAGAATAGTGCAGCTGCTCCTGCATGGAATAATGCCACCAAGCGATCCAGTAAACAAGCCTGGGGACTTTCACCAGCTTGGCAGCACTATTCCTACATAGACACCACTGAATAATGCTAATTACCTCATTTGCTTGTGAAAACCATGCACATTGCTTAAATAACCTCATTTGCTGAGGGTTGGGAGGGTGGCCTAATGGTGAAGGTATTTATCTTACAAACACAAGGTGCAGGGTTTGACTCTCACAAGGGACAATTGGCTAGGCTTGCAAGGGCAGTTAGCTTAATACTAATCTATGAACCTAAATGAGGTGAATTAGCAACTCAGGAAGCAGGCAGGCATCCGTGCAAGAATAGTGTTACCTGCAGAAATGTATTCGACTACTAGCCGAATACATTTCTGCAAAAATCAAAATGGAGGTATGAGAGCTCAAATAAAAGTATGTGTTATAATCATTAGGCATGCCAATGGAAAAGTGTTTAATTTTTTTTAAATAAAAGTTTATTTTTTTGGCCAATCTCGGCCATTTAAGCGTAGGGCAGTGGCTCGCAATAGGGCTCATGCCAAACAGAATTGTGAAAATACAATTTTAAGTGAAATATGCATTTTGCCTTTATAGTCTATGGCATGCAGAATCAAAACAATACCAGGAAACAGTGGTTGCTCAGGGGAAATGCTCTGTTGTAGTGCATTAACTAGGGATTAAGGCAATGGGGTATGCTAATGAGGGAAATTTACTGAATCACAAAGTGCCAAACTGCACCTAACCGTGTAGGTGCTATAAGGCAGTGGTGTAAGGAGAAGGAACAGCAGACATGAAAAGGGAGTGTGTCGTGCTTGGTGTAAGTGCATTAGAGCTCCACAGCTTCCAGATAAGCTTAACTAAGCACAGCTAAGCAAGGGAGTGTGTCTGAGGCTGTACTGAATTATTCCATGAAATGAAAAGCATGTTCCTGTCCAGGGGAGGGCCATTTCTCATTGAATATCTTAGCTAAATGGGTTTGCGTGGTGAGCACCAGGTCTAAAGCAAAAAAATAAAAACAGAAATAGCAGGACTGTTTACATTTGGGCATCAGGTTTGTGCAGTGCACCTCGGGCTTAAAAGAGGTGGAAATGGGAAGGGGAAAAAAGGAAAAAAGGGAAATAGCAGAATAAAAACAATCAAGTACAAATAAAATTGCAAGCAGCTGGAATGTATCATACTCAGCCAATCACACAGGCAGCATCTGCAGCACACCGCTAGAAACTATGCAAGCACCTTTCAGTCTGTTTTTTTCCCACAAACTATACACCATGAGTGTACACACACAGAGGAATTTTAACTGACAAAACTAACAAAAATGTTGTTGGCTGCTGTTGCTTTGATACACCAGTATATGCTAGAGGCTGAGGGTGGTGAGGAAGATAATGCTGACAACTTCCCCAGACTCAGGAGGAGAAGAAAAGTGTTCAAACCAAGGGTAACCATTCAGGAGCTACATGATCTGGAGATAGTGGAGTGCTACAGGGTGGACAGAGAGATACTTCAGCAAATCATCGAGCTGTGCTGGCCTCAACTCAGACCCAGAACCAACAGAAAAGAACCCATCCCAGTGAATACCAAGGTATGTGTAGCCTTAAGAATACTAGCTACAGGTACTTTCCAAAGAGCTACTGGGAACATGATGGGGTCTCACAGGTATCTGCATCCAGGCTACTCCATCAGTTCCTGGATGCTATGCTACTACATGACAGTGAGCACATTTACTTCCCCAACACCCATGAGGAGAAGACCAGCAATATGTGTCTCTTCCACCATGTAGCAGAATACATTACTGGGTGCGATAGACTACACGCACATCCACAGCAAACACCATCCAGTGAACAGGGTAGGGTCTACATAAACTGCAAGGGCTTCCCCTCCATCAACTGCCAGGTCATGTGCAATGCCTTTGGGCATTATCATGAATGTGTGTGCTGGCAGCCCTGGAAGTTATCATGACTCTTGCATCTGGCATTCATCACAGCTGTACCAGGCATTTGCCAGTCGAGACATCCCATATGGCCATCTGGTGGGGGATGCTGGCTATGCACTGGAGCCGTGGATGATGAAACCCATCATAAATGCACACACACCCACTCAAGAATGCCATAATGAGGCACACGCAGAAACCAGGATCATTACAGAGTGTGTGCTTGAGATGCTCAAGTCACGATTACGCTGCCTTGACATATCTGGTGGAGACTTGCAATACTCTCCAGCCACATGTGCACACATGTTCCTAGTATGTGCCATGCTAAACAATCTGATCCTGTGGAATCAGCTGCAGCAAGAACAGCATGGGGAAGGCCACACAGCACTCCACCATTTTCAAGGTCCCAACAGGCACAAAGGGACTCAAAGGAAGAACCCCTTGAGCCTGCTCCTGTAGGCAGACAGAGGTGTGTCCAGCATGCCCAGGCCTTGGCAAAGAGGCAATGCATAGCACACACACTGACACTGTAGGGACCCAGGGACTGACACCTTTCTCTGACTTGCACACAAAGTAAAATGGATGACACACACATCACACTACCTGTAACTTACCATGTATAGGCAGTGTGCTGTGTGCATCCGACATAGGCAGCCCTCCAGCACCATCCTCACAACTGCCACAGGCACAAGGTAAGTCAGTCTTCTCAACAATAAATGAATGGATTACTATGTTTTGGTAGCATATCTATGATAATGCTGCATGCATGCAAGGGAATGGAGTGGCCTACTAGGATAGCAGCAGACAACTGACAGCTATGTGGGATATCAGGAAATGTCTGCCCTGCCCAATACTGGCTTCCCCACACTATGCAGTATCATTTAAAGTGACAAATCCCACTGCAGTATATGTGGAGGGCTAACTAAGGGGAGGTTATAGGTCACATGCATGGATGTCACTTCGGGGATCCCCTACTCACCCCCCCCCCGACTCACACAGCAAGTCAGTCTTAGAAAACCATAAAGAAATGTCTGGCAAAGGCACACAAATGGCAACAATGATGGAATACCCCCCCCCTCTACAGACTTACAGAGTGATATCACAGCAGGCTTTGCATTTGCGGTAAGACTCTGAAGGGTAAGAAGTCTGAAACTCAATTGTATGGCATTACAATCTAACCTGTGGTCTGTAGTGATATGCCTCTATTCTCCAAGACAGGGCACAATACTATGCTAAATGGAACCCAGCACAGTTGTGCAAATTTGTACTGTTGACAGGTGTACCCCCCAAACCCATATTCACATAGAAATGCAGTAACATGTAGGTTTGTAGGGTAATAGCAGCACAGCACACATTGCCAGGGCTGTCTCAATGAACATGATAACTTGTTGCATGTCTATAATATTCAGAGGTTACTGAGCTATGCATATGTGTGGGGAATACTGTCAGAATGTGGCCAGCAACTTCTCATGGCTGTTGTGTCCTACTGGCCTAGGTACAGTACTGTGGTAGGCAGGGCCATGTCCACGAAATACAGTGCTAACTATTTTGCATGTCAGCTACAACTATGGTGGGAGTTGTACACACTGTCCAGATGTCAGTATCCATTACTGCCAGGAAGCTGGACAGGTCATGTACAGGGGCCACACATATGAACAGTACACAGGTTGGAATAACCTACACAGTTCCTACTATACCTCACACTGTACAGACCTTTTGCAGAATGTACACAGGTAAGCATCATATTTTCTGTGTCTTTAGTCTGGAATAGTGGTTGTCTGGCAAATCACTGGCAAACCATGAACGTCTAGTCAGAAAGTATTGATGGATTGTAGTGTCTCTGACTCATACCCTATAGAAAAATGCATGCTAATGCAAAATCTGTTATGTTATCATCCTTCCAGGTTTGTAAGGAAGATATTTGCAATGGTCCATATATTTAGGCCTTTGTCACTCAATTACTCATGGCTTTGTCCAAATGTCTGTCTCACATATACATACATACAAATGTTTCAAGCATGGGCATTAATGCCCTTCTAGCTTACCAATATACCAAAACATTTGTTCCCATAATAAATGTCCAGGATGTTCTTAAAAATAGCTAAACTAGTACTTGATTTAATGCAGTTTGGTAGTCTGTTCCAAGCATCAGCTACTCTGTTAGAGAAACAATTAGTACACTTCACATTCCTATAGAATCTTCTACATAATTTATCTGATGATTCTCTAGTACTTTTTGATAAGCCCCAAACATTCCCAGATGTAATTGTCCCTAAATACCCTATATACCTGAATAAAACTGTACAAGTTCAGATATTTTAGTCTTTCATAATAACTTAGATTTTTCACATCCATGGATGCCCTTGGTATAGTTCCGCTGTACTCTTTCCAGTTTATTCATGCATGTCTTCCTATAGGTTTTCCATATTGTTATTCCATACTCAAGTTTGGGTCTAATGTAACTAAAACAATAACTTCATTATGTTTGATTTCCTAGACTTTATAAATCTTTTTATACAACCTCTAGTTCTATAACTATCATTAGCCAATTGGTTGATATGATTAGAAAAGCTCATAGCTGAATCTACCCATATACCCAGGTCCTTAAATGAGTCTACAGTTTCAATCACTTTGTACTGTATTAAATATTCACCTTTCAGTTTATGTCTCCCAAATCTCATATGCTTAGTTTTTGATGTATTTATCAACATATTATTCTCCTGTGCCCACATGGTCAATTTAGTTGAATTATTTTGCAGACATGCCTTATCTGTAACACTTGTAATCAGTTAATCATGTAGAGAGGTATGGTGCCTAGTAGCACAGCAGTGCATTCTGTCATTTACCATTGTCATCCCAGGGGGGTCCACTGCCTGGCAGCCTGGGAACATATGATTGAGTATACTGCTTTGCTACAGATGGCCTGCATCAATCTCACATGGCCTACAGGCCTCTAGCAAAGGCCCATGCCTCACCCAGAGTGCCTTTGTAGGGAAGTGCATGGGGCCCATGCTACCAACATAACACAGTCAACAAAATGCAAATGTAAGACCATGCTGCTAAAATTTAGTAGCATACCTCTCAACCTCATTGGGGAAGAAATCTGGACAAAGCCATACATAATGGTGGGATAAAGGCACAGCTATAGGGACACATTTGAAATATTGCTCTCATAATGTTAGAAAGTTGATAGAATAACTACATAACTAAATTGTACTTAATTCACCCTATGCATCAGATCCATATTAGCATGTCCCTACATCAGTGCTATGGATGACAGGGATGTGGCACAGGTATCATCATATGCACCGAGTGTTTTGTGGGTTTGCCAGTGGCCTAGGCTGGGCCATATGGTTGACATCATGTGTGCATGTTTGGAGGGTTGTTCTGTGAATGGGCCATGCAGAGGTGGTGTGTCTGTGTTTGGAGTGACCTGGCTGTGCTGGTGATGTGTGTGTGTATGTATGCACACAATCATGTCATGTGGCTGCCCTACACAGGGGTATGTTGGACAGCTGTAGACCGTACATGGCAGGTGTACAGTTCACTGTCTCTGGCTATGGAAATGGGAACTCTTTCTGCCAGGGTTCTCACTAGCATCACCTGATGGTGACTGCTGTCTTCTGTATCCGTGTCCCTGACAGGACTGGCCAGAACCACATGCCGATGTCCAGCAACGTTGTGGTATGGACAGCACCCCCCCTTCAGTAGTGCTGGTGGTACTGCCGCTATGGGAGTGTGAATGTGCACAGCCCCGTAGACTCTTCTGATGTTGGTACTGACCTACATCCATGTGGCCAATGCCCATCACCCACCACATGCTCTAGCACAGACATGCTATGGACGAGGACTGCCAAGGTCTCACCCCACTCTCTACTCATGGCATCAGTATTTTGACGTGTGACCTCAACAAAGTCATGTATGTCACCACGTAAACCAGGAAGAGTTGCATCCAAGACCATAGGTATTTGTCTGGTGTTGCATTCACTACATGCCTGTGCATCCATGACAGCCAGAAACATGTGTCTGGTGACACCTGCTGTGACACTCGTGATAGCAGCTTGATGAGCAGCAGTCCTCCTTCAAGCACCCCGTCCATCCACCTGTGTGGGACCTCACCTGCACTCTGGCTATGGCTAGTGGCTACACTCACACTTGCCATAGTCACCACACTAGCCTGTTCCATGCCACCACCTGCCAACTGTCCATTATCTGTGGCTGCTGGGGATAGGGTATGTGTGGGCACTGTGACTGTGTGTGAGTACATTGTGGATGACTGTGGGATGCCAGCCGATGGCACAGATTCAGCTCCTGACAACCTCACCTGTGCCCCACTATGACCACTATCACTGTCAGGGTCTGCAGACACAGACATCAGATTCTGAATGGGAGGGTCCACGACCACCATGTCCACCTGTGAGGGGAAGACAACATATGTAAATTAATATCTGCACTATAAGGTTTGCTGGTGCACACACACATGCACACACACACACACACACACACACACACACACACACACACACACACACACACACATACAGGTGAGGTGGCACAAAGGCATTACACAGACCTAACAATAGCCAGCCGGTGACATTCATCACATAGTCAGACCACAACATACACACTCTGGACAGGCCCTCAACATCATGCAGTGCAGCCCTTTCCACTTAATGTTACTACTAATATACACCTCTGGGATACACGAGTAGTGTTAGTAGGTGATGGGCCTTCACCTAGCACACACTGCAGCCATGTACACATTATTGCTGTTCACCTGTATAGCACAGTACCAACTCCTACAGAACATACCTCTTCACTGTACAACGTTTCACTGAATGTCTAGATGTGTGGCTCATATTTTTGGTCTGTTCCTCAAAAGTCATGTGTTTGTCTGACACATTACTGGGATGATATGAGGATTGGCATCACTAATTAATGACATGTTTTGAGTTTCACACTTCAACACCTGCAGAACATGTATGTTAAAATAAAACCGGTTAAACTAACAACCTTCTAGGCTTACAGTGGATATAAGTGTACACACCCCTCTTAACATGCCAGTTTTTTTCTGATATATAACATGAGACCACAGAAATCATGTCATGACATTTCCCACCTTTAATGTGACTTATAACCTATGCAATCCAATTGAAGAACAAAAACATCGGTCAGGGGTAACATATAGAAGGTGAAATATGTACAATAGGTTGGTTGCATGAGTGTGCACACCCTTAAACTAATAATTTGCTAAATCACCTTTTGATATATTAACAGCAGTCAGTCCTCTTGTGAAGGTGTCTATCAGCATAGCACATCTTGACTTAGCAATATTTGCACACTCTCCCTTGCAGAAGCCCACCAACTCTGTCAGATTGTGAGGGAATCTCTTTTGCACAGCCCTCTTCAGGGCACCCCCATTTATTCTATATTGGATATAGGTGTGGACTGTGGCTGGGCCATTCCAAAAAGTTGATTATCTTCTGGTGAAGCCATTTATTTTTGATGTGGATGTTTGGTTTGGGTCATTGCTATGTGAACAGGTGTAATTCCTCTTCATCTACAGATTTCTAGCAGACACATGAAGATTCTGGGCCAAAAGGAACTGTTATTTGGAACTGTTCATAATCTCCTCCACCTTGGCTAAAGTCCCACTTCTAGCTTATGAACAGCAACCCCAAAGCAGGACACTGCCATCACCATGCTTCACCACGGGGATGGTGTTCTTTGGGTGATGCACATTGTTGTTATTGTACCAAACAAACATTTTGGAATTGTGGCCAAAAAGTGCAGCCTTGGTCTCATGACAACATAACACATTTTCCCACATGCTTTTGAGAGACCCGCTGTATTGTTCTTGAGAATTTTGCAAGACCTGGATGTTGTTCTGTGTGAGAAAAGGCTTCCATCTTCCAACTCTACCCCATAGGCCAGACATGTGGAGAATACAGGAGTTTGTGTCACATGTAGTACACAGCCAGTACTTGCCAGAGATTCCTGAAACTCCTTTAGTGTTGCTGTAAGTCTCCTGGCAGCCTCCCTGACCAGTTCAGGTCTTGGCTCTTCAACACATTTGGAGGGATGTCCTTTTTTTTGCAATGCCACTGTTGCCCCATATTTTCTCCACCTTTTGATGACTGACTGCACTGTGTCCCATGGCATATGTAATGCTGTGGAAATGTTTTTGTACCCTTCTCCGGGCTGATACCTTCCAAAATTTAGATCCCTTTGCTGTTTCTTAAGCTCTATGTGAACCATGGATATTGCTGTAGCAGGCAATTGAGTAAATGTTAGGAAAATCCTGGTAGGACAGCTGACTGTTATTTGCTGTTAGTCAAAGAGTCTTTGTAACTGATGGCAGGTGTGTATAAAGAAGATGTAATGCTGTAATTATATCAAAAGCTGTTTCAACACAGTGTTAGCTTCATCCTGTGCCCCTGAGATGACCACTGTGATGCAATACAGTTAACCCCACCACAAGTGAACATGCAGATATCACAATATGGTTGAGAGTAACAGTTGTATGCATGGTAAAATGCATGACGTTAACATGCCTGGGGTACTGGTGAGCCACAATAGGACAATCCCATACTCACCGGCTTCAGACTGCTGTCCTGCATCCAGACCAGAGGTACCTATGCAGTTGTAGGGAGATGTATTGTCAGCAGACTCACATTTGCCATTGGTACAAGATGAATGCTACTTTTCTGCACATGTACAGTACAAGATCTGATAGTATACAATTTGCTATCCTTCACCATAGATGTGCACTTGTGTGCATTACTAAACCCCACTCACAAATGCAGTTTGACCTCACATATGCATCTAGATACTGTACAGAAGCCAGTATGACTGCTACATGATTCAATTGATGTGCACTGCGGCCTTAC
Source organism: Protopterus annectens (assembly GCF_019279795.1). Lineage (NCBI taxonomy): Eukaryota > Metazoa > Chordata > Ceratodontiformes > Protopteridae > Protopterus > Protopterus annectens. The sequence goes on from NC_056726.1 coordinate 568,555,323, forward strand.
CTAGATACTGCTCACCTGTTGCCTGGATGCCACAAACCTCCATGACTTTTGTTTCATGTGTTGGCTGGTGTGTGGGGGCTACCCCAATGTTGGCAAGGAGCTCCTCTGTTGCCATAAGTGTTGCCTGTGTGGCAGGACCCCCATCTGTAGCATTACAGTCCCTGGCCACGGCAGCAGCCCTTTGCTGGGCACGACTTACCAGGAAAGTCTCATGATGCCTAACCTGATCTTATGTGCGGCCACAGTGGCCAGTGTTGTTCACCCTGTGGACAAGCTCATCCCACAGGGCAGTCCTCTCCTGCAGATACTGTTGCCTATGGCCAAACATCACCCCATGGTGCTGGATGGTAATGTTAATAATAGGCTCATTTTCAGCTACAGAGTACTGGGGCTGATGGACACATGGCATGTCACCTGGAAGACATAAACAGGGAAACACATTACAAGACTTCATACTTTGGTCAACATTCTTTACAGAACCTAAACATCAACATTGTTCATCATTAGCCACTGTGTATGACCACATCATACCCTTGTCATCTATCCAGTAGCTTGCATAGCACTCCTGGTCCTGATATGTCATGTTCCCCCAATGAGAGCCAGCCTAACCTGATCTTATGTGCGGCCACAGTGGCCAATGTTGTTCACCCTGTGGACAAGCTCATCCCACAGGGCAGTCCTCTCCGCAGATACTGTTGCCTATGGCCAAACATCACCCCATGGTGCTGGATGGTAATGTTAATAATAGGCTCATTTTCAGCTGCAGAGTACTGGGGCTGATGGACACATGGCATGTCACCTGGAAGACATAAACAGGGAAACACATTACAAGACTTCATACTTTGGTCAATGTTCTTTACAGAGCCTAAACATCAACATTGTTCATCATTAGCCACCGTGTATGACCACATCATACCCCTGTCATCTATCAGCACAGTAGCTTACATAGCACTCCTGGTCCTGATATGTCATGTTCCCCCAGTGAGAGCCAGTAAATTGCATAATCCACCATTCATCTTTCACCTTTGTGTAGAGGGATGACAATGGCCATTTTCCTTGCAGATATGCTGTCAATGGTGCTCAGGCTTTGCTTGAGTACAGTGTGTAATAGAGCTGGGCGCACATGCCTGAATTCATGCAGGATGCAGACAGGGATGTTATCAGGTCCCATGGGGACTTATTTTGTTGCCTTTGAGTAGGCATTATGTACCTGCTGTGCATAAACATCTATACTGATGGTGGGACAGGGGTGTGATGTTTTCCCTTAACCTGTCTACAGCGGGATGGCTATAGCTATGCTGTGTGTGTATGTGGTGTGATTGACCACCAGTACAGGGTGGGTTGGGCTGTTGCCTCTGAGATGGAAGACATATGTGAAGACAGCCTTGGGATGAGTCTTGGTGGATGTGTCTAATTTGTACTCATAGTTAGCCTTACAGTGACACACCTGTGACCTTATATGCTTGTTCAGACAAAGGCTGACCTGCTTCCAAGTTGGTACCTGCTCCTAATTGTCCTTGAACAGCCAATATACTGACCAATTATGTGGTTTGTGTATTGCTGCTGTCCAACAAAGGGGATTACTCTATCTCGGTGGAGGCAGGTTTTCAAGTCAGGTATTGCTGAGTCCATACAACTATGTAGGTGCTTATATAGCTGTTTGTAGTAGGCATGAACACAAGGTCATGACACAGTTGGACACCTCTCCAGTTTCAACCGGATAATCATACTTATTCTAGTACCCATGTCTGTATCAGGGCAATGCAACAGCTAGTAGCTGTGGAAATCTATGTCTGTTGGATGAACTGAAACGAAGATCACCCACATGTACAACATGTATAGCTTATTTATCTGACGTTTTGCATCTCATGTCTGTTGTTTTAAGGCTTCCAGCTACACCTACTCATACATGCATGTGCACAGGTAATACTTGATATACATTTCTGTTCTATGTCAGTATGGCATACTGTATTTACACTCTTCCTGCTCAGTCATACCTCTCAAACTGTTAGAGCAGGACATCTGAAGGACAGTACACATAAATGGGGGGTAGTGGGCCAAAGTTATTGACACTTTGTTAATATTGCTGTAACACACAAGTCAGTTGATAGCACAGTAGACTTTGCGTACACAGAAATACCCTGGAGGATGTCTGACACTCATATGTATGCTATTATGTTCTAATGTCAGTCTTCACTGATTTGCCATTGATTTGCTGGACATAACCCAGCTCTTATGAGTAAATGACTACAAATGTGAGACACACATATGGTCAGTATACATAACACTGGATAGTTGAATGGTATGACTTCAGTATATCACAGGCAGTTCAACACACATGTCAGCAACAGTAATTTACTATGCACATACCCTGTATAAGTCTCTCAGATTTGTGAAACAAACATGTTTATCATAGCTGTATTCAGAAGCAACATATGGATACTTACGACATACCAGTAGCTAGCCTAGCAGTGTCACAGTCAGTATTGTTCAACAGACACTCTAGTAGTAGTCATATGTGAACCATCCTTTCCTGGGTTGACTCAGTGGCATGAGCTGTGATCTATGTCACTGCAGACAGACCCAGATGCTATGGCCATAGGTGCTGATCAGCAATATATCAGTTCAGCAAGTCTTGTTGAGACATATTTGTCAAACTTTCTATTTTCCATTATTATGTTCCTCTACTGCATTCCATTACATGCTTACTAGTTTGACATACCTTTTTCTTCATGGTCTGTCTCTATCTCTCTCTCTCTCTCAGATGTAAGGTATATATCGGTTTTGTATAGGCAGCAGCTTGCCATTTGCAGGTTGTGCTCATGAGCAGATGGCCTGTGCACCAAATGGTGTCCCCTACTTGCTAATTGCATGCAGAACAGCTGTGTTGTTATTGCTATAGCCAATGGCATGACAACACACTCCTATAACTGAGTACTTCATGTGGGCATTGCCCATTTTCCTTGCCTGTGAGGAGGACTTTGTGGAGGTGTGTGAACAACAGCATCACAGAGGTTAGTTGGAGACACCTCTTACAACTAAAACTGTGGTGACAGACCAACAAAATTGGTGAGAATGTTCCAGACTTAGGGACAGAATGTAAATATCACTGTTATACATTTGACTTCATGCTGGTTTAACAGGGTTTGTGTGGACTTGGATATTCTGTGTGGGTTTCAGTCTGACAGTGTTATGTGGTTGACATAACTCTCAACTGTAGGGCTAGCTGCAGAATAGCCAGAGGTTGAACTCTTATGTTTGGTCTGTTCTTCCGACAGTCATTGTCCTTGTCAAATCAGTAGCATACCCTGGATATTGCAGTCAGTAAATGCTAACTTCCATTTGTGTCTCTGACTCCATATCCCTTAGTTAAGATACGTTACAACAAACCATGTAACACCAGCAACTTTCTTAGTTTATAAAAGCAATATTTCAATTATGCCTCTCTTTTTCGATCTCTGACCACCAATTGTGTCAGGCTTAGTCCAGATGTCATGCAGTAAGAAGTTGAAAGGTATGGCATATCATTAGTTAGTGCCTTCCTTCCTGATATCATCCCAGTGATGTAGCAGAATGCCAGACATGTTATGAGGAAGGGACCATATATATGAGGACAGAGCCTGGACATTCTGTGGGAATCTATACAGTTTAGGGGTCTGTGTATGTGTAGCAATTGTTAACAGACTGTCAGGATTGTGTAGCAGTGCAGTGCAGTATGTACATGTTTGTTGCGCTGTATAGGGAGGGGAATACATTTAAGCGTCATGGCCATTTTTCTATCTGAGTGTACATGCTGCTCCAGTTTCTGGTAGTCTATCAGCTGTATATGTTTGTAGGGACAGACTGAGACATGTTCTGTGCCACTGTAGGAATCAGACTACACTGTGTAACTTGGGGCAGTGTATGTAGGGGTACTGTGTGTCAAACATGATATTTATGTTCACACATTCATTACACTCTACTGTTCATTTGGCGTACCAGCATGTCACTGTGACTGTGTTGAAATAGGTTGTGGGGATGAAGGCTCACACCGGTGACTGTTCTTCACTACTGTTACATTCCTGTAGTGCCTGATGTATTTGCAAATGCATGTGTAATTCACCATAGCTGACCTGGGGTAGTTTTGTGTCAGTCTGACTGTAGTTTGAATGGTGCTTGGTGACATGCTAAGCAGCTCAGTATACTTTCCCTACTGTCATGTTATGTCCAGATATTCATAGGATGTCCAGATGTATGGCTCATATCTTTGGTCTGGTTCCCATAACTGTTGTGTATCTCTGAAAAATCAGTGGGATGGTGTAAGGATTTCAGGCACTAACTACTAAGAAGTAATTGAGTCTTGGAGTTGTACTTTTTCGGGCAATATATGTTAGAACAGATGATGTTACTGTAGCAACTGTCTCCGCCTATCTAGTCAGGTATTTCAGATATGTCCCTATTGTCATGGCTTTCTCCCTCCACTTTGTCATGCTTGGTCCAGATTTGTTGCACTAAGAGGCTCTGAGCATACCTCTCAACTGGTGGGATTGCTGCAGAACATCCAGTTTATTGCTCATATTTTGTCTATGTTCCACGATTTATTCTAATTTCTCTGGTAAATCATTGCGATGATCTGAAGATGTCTGTCAGTAAATGATGACATCATTTCAGTTCCAGACCTCATATCTGTCAAAACATGTATGCTTAAACAAACCCTGTTATTCAAGCAACTTTCTACATTTCTAAGAGAAATATTTGAAATATGTCCCTAGTTGTGGCCCATTGCCCCCCCATTCTTGCATCCTTTGCCCAGATTTCTTGCACTAACAGGTTGAGAGGTATGGTTCTGAGATATGAGTGCACTACATGAATATATATATATATATATATATATATATATATATAGATACATATTAATATATGTTTCATATATCTGTATCTCCATACATATATATCTGTATCTGTTTACATAAAAAAACTGAGTGATTCCACAGAGCTTTTTGCCTACTGTTGAATGACTCTACTACATGATATGTTTGAAACCACATTCAAAATTCCTACAGGTAATGTGGTGTAGTGGTACTTTAATCTGACTATAGTGCACAGGGTCTTGGGTTTCAGACTTGGCAGCATTGATTATTTTGCTGATAGGCAGAACAGTGGCTGATGGATACAGAGTGATTAAAGCAGTTTTAAGCAGTTGTAGGTGGCTTTAAGTGGGTTTGTGTGAGTTTGTGCAACACTAAGCGATGCCAACATATGGTTAACTGTAGAGTTGCTTAATCCATTTTGGCTTCACTTAGCATCACGCAAACACACTTGCTCCCACTTATTCCCACTTACACCCATGCTAATTCCTTTAAATGAAAAGAAAAAGGGGTCATAGGAAAGCGGTGAGAAAGGGGCACGCAAAGGGAAAAACAATATGAAAGGTAGCTGGGGATGTGCAGGATAGGTGTAGGGAAGGTCCATAGCTGTCCATTTCTTACACAGCAACAGCTGTGCATTTGTACAGAATTTGTAGGTGAATTTGGACACTCAAATTACAGAGAGAGGGGTGAAGACAACAAAAATGTGTTGTCAAGCCAACTGGACCAGATTACATGTGTCCAGTGGACACCTGTGCAAAATGAACTGCTATGTATGGGCCAATAATATTTTGGGGGACAGATGCCCTTTTTTCATTAAGGTGAGAGTGAGATGTTAGGGAAGGATTGTAGGCCCATCTGGGGAGGTAAGTTGGGCAGGGAGACAGGATAGACAGGACAGCAGACAGGGGCAGTGTATGACACATGTGGGGGGTAAACACCTTGGACAGGGAGGGTGTTTGGGAATCAGAGGCCCATGAGCCCCCATATGGATACAGTGGGACTGGCATCCCCACCTGCAGGATGTCACGACTGCACCTTCACAGCACCAATAGGGCTATTGTCCTGTCCCTCACATACATATATCTCAAACAGTAGAGGCCCCCAGACCGATCCTTGGGGTACACCGTTGTGGATGTATGTACTATTAGAGGTGGGTTCTACTACTTTGTCTGAGTGGCTACTGTAATTGGGCCAGTTATCTACCCATCTGGTAACCTACAGTTTGGTGCCTAGCTGTGTAGGCTTATGTAGCCTGTCCACCTGGTGATTAGCGTGAGAGAATTGGGCTAGGTGAAGCTAGGCATTGTTCACCATCTTCCCCTCATCCCTGTATTGGTTGACCACTGCAGAGAGGTCAATCAGGTTTCACAGGCCTGATCTCCCTTTGACAATACCATGGTGTGTGGATCCAGGCATTTTGATGTTGCCGCTGTCCCTGTTCATAATGTCCTCGATATTGCCTCCCATGGCCTTTCAGAGCAGGCTAGTTAGGCTGATGTGCATCATATTGGCTGGGTTGGTGGATTGCTCCACATTTGTGTATAGGGATGACAGTGGCTGTCCTCTGTGTAGGTCGGATGACACCAGTGCTCAGGCTGTGGTTGACTACAGTGCAGATTGGATCTGACAGCCCATGCCTGTGTTCATGTGGAATGCAGCCAAGGATGGTATCATGACTATGGAGACCTCTGTGTGCTGCCTTTTAGAAGGCATTATGGACCTGCTTGGTGATGATGAAGGGGGGGGGGCAAGTGCTGTACATCCACATGTGTACCACTAGGGGGGCAGGAAGGTGGTGTTTACACGTCACCTGTCTGCAGCCGGTTGCATATATCTATGCCATATGTGCATGTGGTGTTACTGACCACCACTACAGAGCAGATTTGTGTGCTGCCTCTGGAATTGCAGACACGTGTGGAAGGCCTAGTGATTTGCCTTGGTGGATGTGTCTGATTTGCACTCAAAGACAGCCTTAGGGTATATCACCTGTGCCATTATTTGGTTGTACAGACCAAGGTGACATTGCTTCCGATGAGGCACCTGTTCCTTCTTGGCCCATACAGCAATTATTTCCACCTATTATGGTATTTGTGTATTGCTGCCATCCACCACATGCTTTTTCCCTACCTTGAGGGGGGTGATATTCTCCTATCAGGTACTGCTGAGTCCTTACAGCTATGCGGGTGCCCACATAGTATTGTAGTGTGGACCTGGACACAGCTGCTAGTTCCAACAAATGGGACATTGGCTGACCAGCTACTTCTACCTACTCTGAGGGGATTTATAGTCATTTTTGCACAGTTCATTCTGTTTGACACTGTAAAAGGGGGCAGGGGAGATGGTGACCTGAACAGTGATGGCTATGTGGTCAGATATTACCAAGGAGGATGACACTGTATGAGTGCTACAATGGCTGCCCATGCTGGTTAGGTCCAGGTATATGAGATTCCCACCTGCTGTAGGAGTGTTAACTGGCTGATCCATTGCATTTCCATTGATAAAGCTGAGGAATCTATGTGCATTCCTGTTCTGGTGGCATACGTCAGGCACACTATGGTTGGGTATTTGATGTAAACCAGGAGCAGGGTAGACGATTGAATCCTGACAGATTCCAGCAGGTCTCCAATAGGTGTGGTGGGTGTCCATAGTCATGGTTGGAGGCCTGTAGCTAGCTATGATTTGAGTAGGTGTTTTGTCAACTGTTAAACACACTCGAGATGTCACCCATGCAACATACTGTTTGTCCAGCCTGGAGGTGTCTATGTGTATACTAATGTTCAACACTCCACCTCATGTGGCTTGGGTCTAAATGCATGATGGGATGAGTGACCTGGCAAGGTTGGTGTGCTCTCCACAGCTAGAAATCAGGTGTCAGTGACTGCACAAATGTACGCATCCTACAGGGCAAGGTACGCTTGCATTGACATGGGTGCCATGGTAAGATGCATAGCTCCTGTTACAGCAAGACATCTGTACAAAGGCACATATCAGTGGTGGGTAAAGGCCAGTAAATAGTGTCATTTTATGAATCTAGCTGCAGCAAGGACGGTGTCACACTCACAGGTGTACTCTGCAGAATATGACATCTGACAATGACATGCATGATAATTTGTCATGACTTCAGTCTTTAATGGGTTGCCAGTGATATGCCAGACAATGCACAACTGTCATAGGCATTGACTACAAATATGAGGCAGGCATGTGGTCAGTGTGCAAAACTCTGGACAGTTGTCAGGTATGGCCTCAGTATATCACATGCAGTTCAACACACACATCTGCACCTGTCGTGTAGTATTCACATACCTTACTTACAGCTCTTACATTTGTAAGACAGGCATCTGTATCAGAGTAATATTCACAGGTGACATATGAGTAATTACAACATCCCAGATAGCTGGCGTACCAGTGACACACTCAGTATTGGACAACAGAGACTCCAGTAGTAGTCATACATGAGCTGACCTTTGCTAGGGTGACTCAGGGACCAGAAATGTGCTCCATGTCAATGCATGCAGGGCAAGAAATAATGGCCATAGGTGCTGGACAGCAGCATGTGAGTCCAGAAGGTCTTGTTGCAGCCTAGTGTTTATTATCCCATTTGACATCACTGCATCCCCCATTCTGCATTCCATTACATGCTTACATGATTGACATACCTGTTATAGTGCTCAGGAGTTCCCTCACAACAATGCAAATGGTTAGGTTTGTTTAGTCGCAATCTGTCTTTGAGTGGATTGGTTGAGACTTGTGTTACATAGGCAGCAGGTTGCCTTTTGTAGGTACTGTTCATGAGCAGGTGATGGCCTGTAAACCAATCATTGTCTCCCACTTGCTACTTTCATCCAGAGCAGCCAACGGCATAGCAACACAGTGCTATAATTATGGCTTTCATGTGTTCCTTGCCCCTTTTCCTTCCCTGTGTGGATGACATTATGGGGGTGTGGAGGCTACAGCTTCACAGACAGTAAGTGGGAATACCTCTCAGGAGAGGACATGTGGAGACAGCTGTAAGTCCATAGTGTTGTTATACACATGGAGCATTGCTAATTTAACAGGGTTCATCTGGACATGCATTTTCTGTGTGACTTGACATCTGACAGTGATATGTCTCTGACATACATCTCAACTATCATGATGTCTACAGACTGCCCAGGGGTCCACCTGTTATGTTTTGTCTGTTCCTTAGACAAGATCTGTTTTTGTGGAAGCAGTGGAAAAATGTGAGGATTGTAGTCAGAGTAACTGTTGACATCCATTGCTGTTTCAGACATCATCTCCTTCAGGGATGTTATGTTACAATAACACCTGTGACACTGTCAGCTGTTTCAATTTGTAACATCATTATGTGAGATATGTTCCTCTTTCTGGCCCCCTGGCCCCAAGTATGTCATGCCTTGTCCAGATGTCTTGCAGTAAGAGGGTCAGAGGTATGTGATATCATTATTTTTTGACTGCACTCAAGGTATCACCCCATTGACTTAGCAGATTCCTGGCAGTGGTATGCTGCATAAGTGGCCATGAATATGGTCTTACCCTCCGGACATTCTGTAAAAATGTGTACATATGAGAGTTATTTATGTCTGGACATTGTGAAGTGACTGGCAAGACTGTGTAGCAGCATTGTGGGTAGATGCTTGTTTGGCTGGGTAGGGAGAGTAGCAGATGTGAGTGTCACAGATCCATTTCCTATCTGACTGTGCATGCTGCTATGGCTGCTGGTGGTTTATCAGGTGTGTATGTTTGTTGGGGCAGACTGAGAAAGGTCCTGTAACACCTCCGGATTCCCAGTACACTGTGAGTTGGGCCAGTATCTGTCAGTGTATTGTGTGACTGGGAATCAGGATATGTAAGTTCAAACAGTTGTTCTACTCTGGAGTTCATTTCAGGTACTGGTATGTTGCTGTGACTGTGGTGCAAATGGTTGTGATGAACATTTATGCACCACTGTCTGCTTTTCCTTTCAGTTCCTTCCCTGTAGTGCATGATATATTTGGATATACATGGATAGCTGCCCAGAACTGATTTGGGTTAGTGTTGTGTTGATCTTACTGTGGTTCAGCAGATGCTGGGTGACATGGTTGGTGGCTGTCACAGGTTTTCCCATTCACTTACATGACTGCAGTCATATGTCTCCACTGTCCTGATGTCTTCACACTGTCCTGATGTGTAGCTCATATGTTTTGTCTGTTGGCCACAACAGTTGTGGGTTTCTGAGAAATCACTGGGATGATGTGAGAATTGACATCAGTAAAGTTTGGCATTCATTTGTGTTTCAGACCTGTAATCTGTCTGGCATTATATGTTAAAGCACACCATGCCACTCTAGCAGACTTCTATGTGTATGACCGACATATTTAACAAATGTCACTGTTGTTTGTCCTTTATCCCCCCCCCCCCATTTGCCAGGCATTTTTCAGTTTTGTTGCAGTAAGAGGTTGGTCATCTGTCTATATATCTTGGTATGTATATATACATATATATGTATATAACAGTATTATGGATATATAATTCCCTCTTATGTTGATTGACTGTTGTGCATGATATGTTTGTAAAAACATTACAAATTCCTATAGCACAGATGGTGTAGAGGTATGTTGCTATGACTGTTGTGCCCAGGATCCTGAGTTCCAGACTAGGGAGTGATTACTTTTTTTCATTAATGTTAAATGATCAGAATGAATGATATGTTTGTGAAAGCATTGCAGATTCCCACAGCTCAGATGGTATCATGGTACTTTGCTGTAATTGTAGTGCATGGCATCCTGGGTTTGAGACTTGGCAATGCTGATTATTATGTTGCTGGGCAGAACAAGGGCTGATGGAGACACAGTGATTAAAGCACTTTTAAGTAGTTATAAGTGGGTTTGTGTTGTTTTGTGCAGTGCTAAGCATTGCTAAGACATGGTTAAATAAAGCCTCTTAGCTTCACTTAGCACCGCTTACTCCCTCTTACACCCACGCTAATTTTCTTTAAAGAGAAGAAAAAAGGGCGATAGGAAAGTGGTGAGATGGGGGCAAGCAGAGGGTAAAACATTATGAAAAGCAGCTAGGGATATGCAGGATGGATGTAGGAAAACACCATAGCTCTGCATTGCTTCAGCAGCAACAGCTGTGAATTACATGTATTGAATTTGGAATTTACAGCCTCACACCCCACAGGGAGGGGTGTAGTTACAGACAATTTCAGAGTAATCAGTGGGTTGATTGATTAGTTTCACAGTACATGGGGGCAAAATGTAGAGCTATGTATGGGCTAATGTTTTTTTTGCGGGACAGATGCTCTTTTTCTAAGGTGAGAATGGGATGTTGGGGAAGGGCTGTTGGTATGTTTGGGGAGGTAGGTTGGGTGGGATAGGTTGCATTTGCAGACAAACAAGACAGCAGACAGGGGTAGTATATGACACTTGAGGGGGGTAAACACCTTTAACAAGGAGGGTGGTTGGGAATCCAAAGCCCATGAGCCTCCAAATGGAGACAATGGGACTGAGGTCCCTATACATGGGCAGTCATCACTGATCTTTCATGGCCCCAAAGGTGGCTGCACTGGGGACTGGACAGGAGGGGCAGCCTGCCCCTTAGATGCACCAGGTGGCCCTCAGTCTGGCGTAGCTGCCTACCAAACTCTGATCCTATGGTGCTGTGCACCAAACCCCGGACCTGACTGTGGGTGAAAGGCTTCTGTCTGTGCCTGCTCCCAGGGGGGATGGACCCATCCCCTGAGGCAGTTCCACCTGAAGGTGGTGCAGGACCAGAGGATGTGGAAGGCCCAGGTTGGGTCCCAGACATGCTGGGGTCTGGTGCCATGGCCAGATGAGGTGGGACAGGCAGATCCAGTGGGATCTGCCTTCCCAAATGCGCTATGGTGTTGAGTTTTTATAGAATATGTTGGTTAGCTGTAAACAACACATCTCCAGATTAGTTATAACAGCATTCATAGGTGTTCCAATTATCCCCATGAAACAGATTTAAAACAGTTGCATAGCAAAACAAATACATGCATAAATGGACCAACTGTATACATCATAACAGCATGACAGTAACATTGATGGCAACAGGCCACCAGCAATGGTATTTGAACAAGGTGTGTTAATATGCAACCAATCAAATATAAGAACAATAATATAACACAAGTCCCAACATTAGGGTTGGAGTAAAACATACCCATAATATATGAATTATTCTACTGATCCAGATGAGGGGTGGGGGGAGTGACAAAAAGTCCATTAACAACAGTTTATGCTTCTATTTTCTACAGCAGTACTGCTCAATACTCTATGGGTCGGCCAGGGTGGGGGGGAGTCCATTAACAACAGTTTATGTTTCTATTTTCCACAACAGTACAACTCAATACGCCTATGGCCCATAGCTTCTGTAGTGCAAACATACCTATTAAACTGTCAGCCTAGAATGGTATGGGGCAAACTGTGACAACTCTGGAAACATGCCTAGAGGGGACTCGTCAGGGTTACATATCTGGCACAGGAGGGGTATCCTGAAGTGCTGTTATGTGACTGTGCTACTGGCATACTTCAACTGGTTTCCTATCTGTGTTCAGGGCTATTGGCAGCAGTGACCACTAGAAGTGACATCATGACACTTGAGAGACATGTATCGGGAAGAGTGCATGTTGTATGTACCTATCCTGCTGTCATTTACAGGCATGTGGTGTAACAGTTGTACACAGTTTATTAGTATACATTTCATACAGCTTCTACCAACATTTCCTTAACTGTACAACCTGTGGAGAAAATATCTAATACTCCGATTGTTTCTACATTTATTCCTGATCCCTTGTGCGTTGATATGGACATGTCTTAGTACCACTCTCTGGATTCGAACTGTGACTGTGTGTGCAAAATTAACAACTGAGCTATTTATCATCACACTGAGCTAATGGGGAACTGCTATTTCAAGTTTCAATGGTTTCTGCCTAATAGTCTCTTGTTTAGACAGTCTGAACTTTTAATCCTGTGATGCATGCATGACAGATAGTTATTGCACTGTGCATTAATCCTTTGGATTACTACAATCGGGAAAGCAAAGGTTAACACAAGGCAATGCTGCATGGAACACAATTTGAAACTTTACACATTACTGTTCAGGGTTCAGAGCTTAGTGCAGTATATATTTCACATTTCAGTTATATCTTGTTTTACAGCTCCACTATCTGCAGTTTCTCTTACAGCTGGTTCACAGACAAAGCTCAGTTAATGTAAGCTGTCATAGCCACATTTGCTGTGAATAATCTGTATACATTCTAAATGTCTACAGCAACATACCAGAATAAACACAACAGTTTTTAAGGTAGTTTTATTGCACATCAATATTAGTCTGTCAACATTTTTATTTATTTAATTCACACAGTAACAGTATACCTACTAGCAGTAAGCAATGTACTCCTTCTTAATGATTTTAACAATATACTGCAAAATAGATTTGTACACACCAAACTGTCAGCAAAGCCTCAGCAATCTGTCACCATGGCCTTCCATGTTCACAGCCCTTTCTGCTGTAGCTGTAGGGGCGAAAAACAAACATTATGCATATCTGTCTGTCACATTCTCAGGCTAGTATTTGCTACAAATTACTTGATAGTGATACTTACACACTACTGGAGCATTCCATGCCCATGCATCTTGCATCCACTCAGCCAACAGCACCCCCTTCCTCCATTTTAGGTCAGCATAATGGTGCCATACCTGCTCACCTGTCTGGGGGATGCCAGTAGCACTGGTGAGATCACATGCGAGATGGTCCCAGGCTTCCGTTTTGTATTGTGAGCCCAGGTACTGGCCCTGCAGCAGTCTCTCATCATGGTTTTTGACAAGGAGCCAGCAATGACCCTGGACTCCTGAATGCTCCAGCACTGCACCCAAAAGTGAGCTCCCTCTCCAATACCAGACATGTTCCTGCAGAGATCAAACTAAACAGTTTATGGCTATATTCCTGCTTGCACAGTTTAAATACAGCCATATTCCTGCCCTTTGCTGTCATTGGACCATTTTGAAAATGCTGAGCACAGCTTAGCAATGGGCAAACCCACTAAGATTGGTTGAACAGTGCTTAAAGGAGTATTTGCTGAGGACTGCCTAACAGTGCGTAAACCCACTTAGCTGAGCTAGCTACTGCTTAGCAATCATGTGTAAGTGATGCTTAAACCTGGTCAGCATAGCTGGGCATTGCTGACCATTGCTCACTTTTCATTTAAAAAAAATATCAGGATAATGGCTTCATTTAGTAGGTGTATATGATTTACTCTACATGACATCCCTCTATGTGCTCTCATTACATTAGCAAGGGGTGTGACTATACTGTATGGGACACTTGTGCATACATAGGTGATTTCACATGTTACATGCACTCACACATCCATTTTATACCAGCTACACTACCCTGGTTGACAAAAAACATTTACTACATAGTTTAAGTTTAAAAATAAACATTTTAACACTGCTTTCCATATAAAAATAACTTGTATGTCTTGGTAGTCAAACCATAAATGCCTACATGTAAAGCCAGGACTCTAACCACTACACTATGTCAGTTTAGGAGTTTACGCTGTATATTTCTATTTATCTCCTATGAGATGTTTATGCAATGCTAAGCAGAGGGCCATAACATACACACCTGCTTAGCTACGCTTAAACATTCCTTAGCATAGAAAAAAAAGATTTATTATATTATTATTATATTATTATGTTACATAGTCAGTATTGTGGTTTTCTGACAAGTCATTGAGGACTGCAGTCAGGAAATAATGGCATATATTTGAGTTTCAGGCTTCTGCTCATCAGAAATTCATGCTAATGCATATCCTGTTTTCTATTAACTTTCTAAGTTTGTGAGGGCAATATTTAAGTACTGTCTCCATTTTTAGTGCTTTGTCACCCCATTATTTGTGCCTTTGTCAACATGGACTGCTGTCAGGGAATAATGGCAAGCATTTGACTTTCAGACTTCTATCCTTTGGAAATTCATGCTAATGCATGACCTGTTTTCTATCAACTTTCTAAGTTTGTGAGGGCAATATTTAAGAAGTGTCTTTCAAGGCTTTTCCCCCATTGCTTGTGCCTTTGCCCACATTTCCTGCTTTAGCAGGTTGCGAGATGTTGTACAGCACTTTTACAATGCAGGGGGTGTGTCACACACCCCATGCATTGGTTTCCTGCTCCCGTATGTATCTCAGTGTCCACAGACACTGAAATATAATTTATTTCATTTTGGTGTCCGTGGACACTGAAATACTAGCATAATATTAGAGAAATTCTCTAATATTATGCCAAACTGGGTTTAGAAAGCACTGTACGGCACTTTTTGAGTGCAGGGGGAGTGTTCATAGTCCGTGCACTACTTAAACATGCCCCTTGCACTCATTCATGGTTCATGTCCATTTAGCCTAAACAGCAGCACGACTTCATGAATATGCAAGGCATGCTGCTGTGGCTACATGGACACGAACCACTCCATGCAGAAATAGCACTATTCCTGCATGGAGTTTATTGAATCCAGGGGACATACTTTACCAGGTGTCTCTAGATGAATAAAAACATTCATAAATCCCTTTATGTGACTTAAGTTTATTACTCGTTTGTATATCTCATAGGCCATCAGTTATCTATAAGTACTTCTCTTAGACATGATGCATTATTATTTATAAGAACAATATAAATAAATATACATTATTATTATGAATTCTGCTATACATTGCATGTTATGTCTGAGGCTTTTAATTACTGCTTAAATACATTGTGACTCAGTGAGTACATGCATTAATTATATAATCCCGTACTGTGCTTAAACTATGGCAAACAGTATAATGGAAAACCCATGAATATTTAACTAGACTTGGGAATAAGTTGTAGATGAAAGCAGGAAAACAATGTCCAAGATTGTAGCAAACTCTTGTAAAGAAGCTACAATAGAACATAGTGCAGGAAAATAATATGAGGTATAAAACTTCTGTCCAATATTCCTGTTAAAACAACAAAACTGGCATAAGCTGTGACAGTATGCTCTAACCAGGCCTCACTTGTCATCTCTCTTCTTTGTGCTATAATCTATTTAGTTGAGCTGCCATTAGCTCTATGTTGCAGACCTCTTTGACCAGATTCCTCATGTGTACTACCAGCAGGGCTGTCTGCATATTTCAGGTTCTTCATACTGGCACATGAGCTGGTACACAGCACTACAGTATAAATTAAAGTTGTTATTTGCATCACTACTCCACTGAGTGGGAAAAAGGCAGCTACAAAAACATAACATTAGCACAAGTAATTATGTGGACATTTAACAGTACAGACCTTCTAGCATGCATTGTTCTGGGCAGCATCCATCTGTCTCATTACCTGACACTAGGTCAAGTGTAAAGTAGACAAGGCCTACAATTATCAAGTTCACTTCTGTGATGCTCAACTCCCTGGTGGCATTTCCTATTTTGGCATAATGGTTAAGGTCTTTACCTCACAAACACAAGATGCATAGTTTGATTCTTAGCTCTCTTCACTGGCTAGGCTGTAATAATCTGCAGAATGTTAGCCTTGTACTTACCTCTGGGCCTATTAAATCACTGCCAGTGAAATTTGTTTGTGCAATGCCAGCAATTCGTTTTGAGCTCATTTTTCTCTATATCAGATTTTATATGACTTTGGACAAGGTGGTTGTGGAGTGGTCGGTGGGGACTTCCCTGCCCCCCCCCACAAAAATCTTTGTGTGTGTGTGTGTGTGTGTGTGTGTGTGTGTGTGTGTGTGTGTGTGTGTGTGTGTGTGTGTGTGTGTGTGTATGTGAAGCTATCCCATATCCAATTAGCCACAGGCAAAATCCCCTACTAAATCATTGCTAGCTATAGGTCCCCCACCATAAACCAGGATAAGCATATTGTGTACCTAGACATACTGGAGTCACTGACCATACAGCCCATGGGTCACATTAAATATCCTGCCATTGGCTGTGAAACATACAAGACCACAAATACATAGGCTCAGAGGTACATGGACTTTGACAATGCTCTGGATTAACTGATCAGCAAATCCAGCAGGATATATAACAAAATAAATAAACTAATGTCCAAAAATAAGTGGAAACTTGTTCAGCAGAAGAAGACATTCCTCACTAGTTCTCCAAAGCAAATTATGAAGCAAAAATAGCCTCACTAACTTACAAAAATCACAAGGCATTTTTTAGTTATATCTGAGATCTTCAGGGGGATATGCAGCTTTGCACAGAGCTGGCTGTGAATGGTACCACCCATGGTCAACGGGAGGATAAAGCCGATCTGTTAGTTGTCAGATTTGAATCAAACTTCACCCTTCCCATCCCCAGTGGTCATCCCCCAAGTATACCTGCACCATTCCTTAGACTATTATTTCAAGAGAGTAGCTCATATCTTCACTCTCTAAGGCCAAAAACATGGCATCAATGGGACCAGAAAACATCCAAGGTTGCCTTTTAAACAACTTAAAACATGACCTAGTGGAGCCACCTGGATCTCTATGTAACCACAGCCTCTAAATAGACTATGTTCCAGCAGAATGGAGGATAGCAGCAGGCATCCCTTTTTACAAAGGAGGACCATCAACCAACCCAGGGAATTATAGACTCATAAGCCTGACTAGCCTCATATGCAAGACCGTGGAAAGAATCATTATGGACCTTATCAACAAGGGCATACGTAACCTCCAGACTCTGGACCCATCCCAGTTCAGGTTTGTTAAATGTAGATCATGTTTGTTACACCTGGATGATTTCTTTGAGAAAGTCACCAAGGCCATGGATGAGAACAAGACCTAGCAAGACCTAGCCAAGGCATTTGACACAATCCCCCACTTAGATTTTATAGAGAAACTTTCTCAGTTGGGAATTAACCTCTATGCCACCAGGTGGGCAACCAACTGGCTCCCTGACATGACACATGCTGTCAAAGTGGGTGAATTCACCTGTAGCAAAAGGGCAGTAACCAGTGGCATACCACAGGATTCTGTGCTTGGCCTTTTACTGTCTTTAATTTATTTCTCAGAAGTCCAGGCAGATGTGGACAGCCTGTGGCTTACTAAGTTTACTGATGGCTGCAAATTGGAAACAATCATTGAGTCCCAGAATGTTCCTAATATACTGCAGGAAATATTAATCAAGATGAATGATTCATGCCAAAGCCATGGGTTGAAACTAAATGCAAAAGAATACATAATTATTCCCTTTGGAAATGTCCACACCCCTGATAACTAGAATATCAACAACCCCCCCCCCCAAGAGTTGACCAAGTGCTACACAGTCTGGGTATTCAGGTTGATAGCAATCTGTATTTTGACCACCATGTGTCCACAATAGTGAGGAAATCCTTCTATGTGGCACATCTCATAAGTAAAGGCAGGGCATCCAGACCAAAGGACGTTATAATTCCATTATATTCAGCCCTCATCAGACAAATAATTGAGTACAGTGCACCCTTTTGCATGTGCCTCAACAGACACCAAAATGATCATTGAGATGATCAATAGAGATATAGCAAACTTCCAGACACTGGACCCAACTCAGTTTGGTTTCATCAAGGGTAGATCATGCCTACTCAGCCTGGTGGACTTCTTTGAGAAGGTCACCAAAGCAATGGATGAGGGCCAAATCATTCACACTGCCTACCTTGACCTGGCCAAGGCATTTGACACAATATCCCACTCAGGCATTGTTGACAAACTCAAAAGGTTAGATACAAATCCGTATGTCACCCAGTGGATAGCCAACTGGCTCACAGACAAGACCCAGGAAGTTAGAATTGGGGAGTCCAACTCTACAAAGAGGCCAGCCATAAGTGGAGTCTCTCAGGGATCAGTCCTTGGACCGCTCCTTTTTGACATTTACTTCTCAGATGTCAAGGCCAATTTCAGTGGTCTCTGGCTGACTATATTTGCAGATGATTGCAAATTACTAGCTGTCATTGAATCTCACACTGACACAAATGTTCTCCAGGAGGGGCTGACACAGACAAACAACTGGTGTCAGAGTCATGGACTAAAATTAAATACCAAGAAATGCATAATAGTATCCTTTGGGAAATCATCCATCCCTGGTAACTATCATATTGACAACACACCCCTTAGAGCTGACACAGTAGTCAGGGACTTAGGGACACACATAGATAGTAATCTTGCCTTTGATCATCACATGTCTACAGTGGTGAGGAAATCATTATATGTTGCACAACTTATAAACAAAGGTATGGCATCTAAGTCGAAGGAAGTCATTGTTCCACTCTATTCAGCATTCAACAGACCTGTCATTGAGTGCAATGCCCCCTTTGGTATGTATCTAACTAGGAATATCCAACAACTGGAATGTCCACAGAGGTTCCTCATTAAAACAATACAGAGTGTAAGTAATATGTCCTATGCAAACCACCTCAAGGCCCTATCCCTGTATTCTGTCTCCTACAGGCTTTTGAGTGGGAGATCTATACCTGGCATACAGGGCATTGTCAGACCCACTCTGATGGACCTCCTCCATATCCATAAAACAAACAGTACCAGAATTACCTGTTCTAAATACTTAAACCTTGTCTGTGATAGAAATAGGACCTGCTGGAGAGATAGGTATGTATCCCAGAGACTACCCAGTGTATGGAATAGGCTCCCCATCCATGTGAAGTAGAGTTTCTCCCTAATCTAATTGAAGTGCAACTTGGACAATTGGATAGGAAATCGAAAATTCATCCTTGGTTTGGCACCTATGTCTCTAATGGACACATGTAACCTGTAAATGGTTTATCTCCCAGGCCTATGCTTACACTTATCAAGGGTATCAGAACATGTCAGAGATTTGGGATGCATGGCTAGGCTTAAAAAGGCCCTTGAGGTCATTAGCCTAGTAAACTCTGTGAACCTATGAACCTGCAGTAGCTGGAGAGACCCCAGAGGTTTCTCACCAAGAAATACAGGGTACACAAAATAAATCCTATGTGGAAAGATTGAAAGCTTTATCACTGTATTCTGGCTACTACAGACAAGTAAGGGGTGATCTGTATCTGGCTTACAGGGCAGTCTCTGACCCAGTCTTGATGGAAATGTTACACATCAAACTGCATGATGGGGTCACTTGCTCCAGGGATCCTAACTTAGGCTCTGACTTGAACAAATCATGCTGGAGAGATAGCTACGTCTCACAGAAACTATCCCATCTCTGGAAAAACCTTCCCATTTGATTGAAGCAGAGACCCTACATGACCCTGTTCAAGCACATCCTAGACCAATGGATGGGTGACTACAAATTCACTCCTAGAGTGGTGCCCATGCCCCTCATGGACAGAGGCAGTTGGTATTAATTGCCATATTATAGGATCATAACTCTGTGAACTTCACCCACCTCACTATGGATAATTGGGAAACTCAAGATAAATATGGCTAGGCTTGTAACGGATCACGAGCCTTTAGCCTAGTAACTTCCTATGAACCTATGAACATATGTAAGGAGAAATAGTTTCAGACAATACCTAATAAGATACTGTGCTGTAGAAAAAGGTCTACCATTTGTAAATGCTTTCCACAAACTACAAACCTCTTATTTTATTTTTACTTCCCAATAAGCTTTAAGCTGATTATAGTTTGTTGCAAATGGTCTCTTTCTGGAACAATACAAATCTCTTCAGAAAATAGTAACAGATAATGATTTTCACGTGCTTTAAACACAGGACAATTCACAAATGTAACAAATGTCTGGTTCATGTAAGCATTTTTCTAATTTTTAACACGCTATTCCCTGAATTACTTTGATTTGCAATTGACCATTTGTTTCTCATTTTTAGGGTAAACGTTTCCATCGACTGATTTTTCCATTTCTAACACAGTTAATTTAATTGAAAAGAAACACTTCTTGCTAGATGTTTCTTGTTAGTCAGTGGGTAACAGGACAAAGTATAGATATTACTATATTTACATCTTAACTGTTTCAGAAGCACCATTAGTGCTTCAAAGGCTATTAAACTTTCATTTAGAGCACATAATTAAGTCACTATTTACAATGTACACATTTCAAGCAAACTTATTTTCCTCAGAAGGCCAGCACAACAATCTTCCTCAACAACTTTTTCAACACCACTTGTAAACATGCACTTTATGCTTGTCACAAAAATGTTCTCAAAAATTTTACATCAGTGATAACCTCACTTAACATACCAGTTTTCTTCACTTTGGATATATTAAAATATGTTTTGTATTTGAGGAATTTTAAGTAGCTTTTCTAGAATCATAAGCAATTTGAGACCAAAGTGCTTCTGAATTCATGTGTTTTACTTCATATAAATTGCAGTAAGCTACTTTTTTTGCAAACTGAGAATTTAATACATTGCAGTATTGTAGTATTTATTACCTTATTCACCCAGCTTCAGAAATATCTTGAGCATATATTTGACTGCAAGAGCATTTTCCAGCAATGTCTAAATAAGCTTAATATGTTCAGTATTGACAGACAACATTTTGGCGATTTATTCTACCATTCTTTGGTGTGCGACCTTTAAGCAATTTCATGTCACTATGTTAAAAGAACTGAATAGTACTTCATCATTCAACTGTTTTCATGCAATTATTTTAAACCTGACATGGCAGTTGTTTTGCTTACTTTAATCTTAGACCAAAGCTTTTGTTTTCTGGCCCCGGGTTCTTGGGTGTGACAAAAGCGAAGCCCATGACACTGCACAACATATCAGGCAACAGTCTGTGTTTAATTAATGTTGCAACATCTGAACTTGTAAGTATAGTTTGCAGCACTGATCTAGCAGCCAGATGGGAAAGCATTTAGCATTGCTTTCTTTAGTGAAGGCTACTACTTCCTACTTTCTTTGGGGAAAGTTGGTCCTCAGTTCCTTTTAATCCACATGTAAACTAACTTTTGTTAAACTTGCAGTAACTCAGAAGCATTCATTGTGGTAGCCTGTAGAAGAAATCCAGTTTTGACAAAAGAGTAGCACTTCTTCAGCAAGCCAAACATTCAGTTCAGTTTCTCTGCAGGTGTGTATGTTAACATATAGAGAACAACAGATGTTTTCTAAATGTTTGGAAATCAGCTGATATGATATTGTAATTGCAGGCAACAATAAAGGAAAGAAAGAAGTATGTATTCAGCAATCAGTGAATGCCATCTGAAGCTAGCTGTATAGTATGCAAAAACAATAGGGTCACCTTTGTAGGCTTAAGTTGTCTTATTTACAGTGCAGTTGGGTAAATTCCTCAGTTAAGCAATACAGTTAAAATTAGTAATGCACTTCACTGCCTATAGTATGAGAGGTGACCACCACAGTCCTTACCAACTCTTTGTAGGTACCACAGGTGAGGTCAGGTCAAGCTGCCCTCCAGCTTCAGATGGTGGAGAAGACTTTGAATAGATCCACAGACCTCTCTGGTCTGTCTTTAAAAAACAGTAAGCTTTCGCGGTACATAAATTCTACTCATTGAGAGGCCAGCATATATATATATATATATATATATACATATACATATAATATATATACAGTGGATATAAAAAGTTTACACACCCCTGTTAAAATGCCAGTTTTTTGTGATATAAAAAAATGAGACCACAATAAATCATTTCAAAACTTTTCCCACCTTAAATGTGACCTATAACCTATACAATTCAATTGAAAAACAGACAAATCTGTTAGGGGAAAAATATAAAAAATAAAAAATGTACAACTAGCTGGCTGCATAAGTGTGCACACACGTAAACTAATACTTTCTTGAAGAACCTATGTGATCTAGTAGGTTTATTTGCCAACCACTCAAGAACATTTTTATTAAGTCTAGGAAATTTTGGCCATGTTGTTCATTGTAGTTGTAGGGGTCCCAGTTTATTGCTAGGTAATTAAAATCACCCCAAGTAATGGAGATAATTTAGTATACTGAGGAATCATACAAGCTTATCAGTGGCCAAAGAAGGTGCTCTGTAACAAGTTATTAGTTGATTCTTAATCCTGTCTACAGTGATCTGTAGTTCATTGAGTTCAGTGTTGGGGTCTCTGGGAATTTGCCTGGAGGCAATATATTCTATGATGAATAGGGGGGCTCTACCATATCTGCCACTGATTGTATATGCAACAAAATCTGAATACAAGGAATGCACTATTTACAATTAAATCAAGTGTAATAAAATACACTGACAGAAATGTTTGAAAAATGCAGGCATGCCATGAGATCATTCCTTTATTACTTACATTTCTGGCACAGAGGAGAGCCACCTTAATGTAATCCTATTTGAAACTGATATGTTAGTTATGGTGGAATATCCATCAAATGGACTCTGCCTAAAAAGACATTAATGGGGCAGCAAAAACATTAGCCAGTATGCAGAATCCTTTAAGCAGGCCTTCCTTAAAAAAAAAAAAAAAAAAAAAAAAAAACAAGCTGGACTGTTGAACAGTCACCCCATGCTAATACGTATTGGGCTCCCTTGGAATGACATCAGCTATTTAACCAAGTACTGAAGCCAATTATCTTTTCGTTCTATCTATGCATCATTCAAGGTGAAGGAAGGAGTTCACTCTGGATCCACATCTTACCTGCATTTGAAACATGCATGGAGAGTTCGGACATGTCTCTCTCTATATGTCTATCATGGTTTTATGTCTCAAGTTATTCATTGCTATATGTACCACTACAATATCACAGTCATGTTGTCAAATGTTAGGGCTGTTGTAACATCAGGAATCTTGGCGTCTAAAGATGAATCACTATAACCTTCTCCTTGCCCAATCTTGTGCGTCATGAACCTGTGTGCCTGACAGAAGAATATTCTATCAATCAAACATTTATATTGCTGCTGCTATGATACAAAGTGCTTTATGAATATTTAGAGTGTTTTTGTTCAGGTTCACTATTTATGGGAGGTATGCATGAAATGGATGACAGACCTGATTTTTGCTGAGACCTATTCTTATTTCTAGGAGTACTTGAGAGGAATTCTTTTAAACCCTCAACATAAGACATATTGGTGGTATTAATGAATGATTGTTGTAGAGCTGTATGTAGCTTCCAGGGCAATTTGTTTTTTTATGAGAGGAAAGCCTCCACATTATTAACATATTTACACCTCTCACAGATGGAATCATTAATATTATCAGCTCATTATCTGTAAACATGAGGCAGTTTATACATTGTCATTTGAGACCTAGTGCCAAAAGGAAAGCAACATAGGAGAAACTAGTAGACTAACCTTCTCTCTTTTCCAGTGCTTAGGTGTTTAGATGAAAAAATAATAACTTATAATTTTCTTTATAATTATTCTACATATACATAAGTAGAGAAAACTAATGATCATGTGATTTGAACTAGTAAATTACAGCAAAATCCATTATTGTGCCACAAAACTATGACAGCAGATCTATCAATTCCTTAATGTATTTGATGTCTCTTCATGTACCCTTGAAATATTGCCTAGTTTCTGAGTAGATGCAAGCTCACTTGCCATCCAAAATTCAAGGTTTACTACCATATTCTTGAAAATGCTTCCATCAAATGACCATAATGTCGATGGAAAATATTGATTTCCTACATGTCTAAAAGGCAGAATGTTGGAAATGACATACCCAAACTTCCTGGTTTGACAAGTTCAACATAACAGGAGGTGACGTCAGTCACCCATGCTATGCACATTAACATACTGTTACACTCAAAGGTCAATTGTACATTAATTGTACTATTTTGTATGGGGGGCTATGCCCTCTTCACCCCCACACCCCCTGTATATTAAATATACCAACTCTAGGATCACACTACAGTGAGGAAATGGGCTAATTCCCTATTCCACACTGAGCAGCGACCTCCCTAAACAATGTTGAACACAAAATATCAATCACTACCCATCCGCTGTAGTGTAGTTGATCATTTGTGGTTTGACATTATGGTGACTTGGAAACTGCAAGTCAAACACATGCCATTCGAATGATGCAGTTTCCAAGTAAACCAAAATTCAAAATGGCGGCTTCCACTTTGACTCAAAATATGGCAGACCTCCTGGAATCCAGTATGGTGCCACCAGTGTGCATACTGCACTGAAATGGTAATATAAACAATTTCAGCATAAATAACAACAAGATACTGTATCGCAAATTCTAACAAAAGCAAGCCTAACCTCCCCATTTGCAACACAAAAGCATTAACCTGAAAATACAAATGATCTAAAATAAGCAGCTACAGTTCCCTAACTTTAGTACAACTGCATGCATCCAAGCAAGTTTACTGCCTTATGAGCAAAAGAAGACCAGTATATTCTCACAGCACCAAAAGAGCCTCCTAAACATTGTTTAAGCTTAGGATTTTCCAATTTGGATATTAATTCATAGTTATTTTTAAGTTTACATATTTCTCATTGTATTATGATTTATAACACTGAATAAATGAAGCACCTTTAACCTTTGTTGGTAAACATCTCTGCCCATGCTTAGTTTGACCAAGGGATATCACATAGCATATCAGTCATTTTGCTCTAGCAATAATACAATTTGACATGAAGGACTAATTACTTACACACAAAAGTGGCAGTGGTATTATCAGTGACCACCACTTCTGCACACATTACCACTTTACCCACTTAGATGACTGCAAAAAGAGAAGTTGTGCAATGGACAAACACTATTCACAGAAGTGTAATATACTCTTCACCTCCCTCTTCACTCATCAGCTGAACTTAACTTTAACATGCCCTTAGTTAGTTAGTATAGAACATTTGGAGCAGTTGATATTTCTACCACAGTTATTATTACTTCCTCTGAGTACTGTAGTAATACTACTCACTCTGCGTATTGTATACTTTTATGTAGTTTGTACAGAGCATCTGGTGGCAAACTATTACTACTGCAACTACTACCACTTCTTCTGAGTGCTGTAGTAATACTACTTCCTCTGTGTACTGTACAGTACTAGCACTATGCATAATCCTGCTACTCAGCCTGTATGTTACTTGCCATTTTGAGTACTGCATTGCTAATTTTGACATGTACTACAGCTGTCCAAGCCAATCTACCTGTCATCAAGTACATATGTACAGGGTCTATATTACCATATTGAATGGTAAAAATGTCGAACGCTCATATGAACGAAAATGGAGAAGAACGAACTTGCTATTGTTGGGGGCTGTGCCCCCCACAACCCCCGCTAAATATATTTTCCAACTCTGAGGTTGCACTACAACGAGGAAAGGGCAAATATTCCAATTCTCACTGTACTGCAACTCCAAAAACACACATCCGCTCTCATCCATTTTCGTTCATGTGAGCGTTTGACATTTTTACCATTCGATATGCTAATATAGACCCTATGTACATATGTTATCTAATCGCAGAGCTTGAATAATAATCTGAAAAAAATGTCTTCTGCTACAGCTTTAAATCCTGTGGTTCCTCAGTACCACTCTTTGCTTGAAATATATTCCAATTGCAGGTAGCTTAAAATTCCACTATCCAAAATCAGCAACTAAATACATGTCCAGATTTACTCAGGCCATTATATTCCATAAGCCTCCTGATACTACTCTGTACTAAAACATTGTCAGCCACAAAAATATATTGTGTGCATTCTAACCTACAATAAGTGCCACACTCAAAATAAATAAAGTCTGTGTGTGTACAGTCAGGCATTCACCTCTCTCACCTTATTCACCAGAGTCTTATCCACTCTGGCAACATCCACCCAAACCCAGGCCTAACAACTCAGTCTAAATTCATTAGCCTATATACTGGACATTATAGGAAATGCTAAAGGATTGAACATCATTCTTAACAATACAAGAAGTACCTAAATTAATGCATCCATTGTTGAAGTTAACTAGCTCAACTAGACCTCATTTTCATTTTGAAAACTTGGTTGAACATGACTGATTTTGGTAATATTGACCCCCTTCTTGGATTTGCCATTCTTAGGTAAACACATTCAGGAGGTGTAGCATTTCTTTATAAGGATAATCTAACATGTTTCCTCTCCCCTCACAAAATTCCTTTTCTGCTGACTATGACTTTATAAGTCAATGAATGTAAACTTCTCATTGCTGTCTGTATCAACATTCCATGAAGGAAGGAAGATGGCATTGCTGTGGGAGCCTTGCATTCAATGAACTCAAACATCAGCTTTGAAGTCATAATCCTTGAAAATTTCAACATTTATTTATTATTAACCAATGAAGCCATACACATCCCCCTTTATAACTTTATGGAATCTACTAGAGCAGATAAAATGGATCTCCCATAAAGATGTTTTATACTGCTGCATTCATTATCAGCTTCAATTTTTACCATATAGAACATTACCACAAATAAGAAAAATAAAAGTTTTGTCTAGTCTTACATCATCCTCACATGCAACATCACTTCCATCAACTATGCACTATAAAGTGCTAAACTGACTTTTTTGTACTTCCTTCCATTATATGAAGCTGCACCCTACATCAATCAGCTCTTTCTAACCACTTCCACAAATCTATACCTACTCAACAACAACAAAACCATTTATACATCATCACTGGCCTTGATTACCTCAAAGATTAACAAACTCATGCCTAATGCAGATCATGTAAGGCACTCACAACACAAATCATATAATCCCAGTGATCTGTGTAAATTATACACAGCCAGAAGTAATGTAAAAATGACAGCCATACTTTCAAAATATCTTTTTTCATTTAACTTCAAAAGCTGAATGAACACCACCCCTAAAATTTAGAAATTTAGTTGGCCATCTTCTTCATCATGGTTAGATGTATAACTTACCATGCTCCCAGCAGCTGAACATTTTCTCAGTACCCAAATGTTTCTCTAATAACTTTCTCAGACCTGTACAAAAGCTCATCTTCAATTTAATTCCCAGTTATAATATACAGCCTGCATCTGATAAGCATCCTCCATTAGCATCGTAATTGCCTCAGTCTACAAACTTCTCATGAAAGTCACATCAGGATACATAATCACAGACAGTCTCCCAATAGACCTTACTGCTCCTTCTTTAACTTACCTAGTAACTCTACTCATCAACAGATCCGCTATGGAGGGTATTAAGCCTCATATGCCTCCTTTCTGGAAATAGTCCCTTTTTCTTTCTCCTGGCTGTAGATGTCCCTTCCACTTCCTTTATCAACTTCTGTCCTAATGCGTTATTTCATCCAATTTCAGAGGGTATGTAAAATATGCATCTACAAACATCTTATGTGGTAACTCCAAAAGACAAAATGGTTGTTACTCAACATGGATTTAGACACATCATGGATTCAGCAGGTTAAACCAAGAAATACACAAATTCTGACAAGAAAGTATGCAAAAAAATAGTGAGAAGACGCACTCTAAAAATTCATGTAGAGACTTGTCAATTGCTTAGATGTGTTATTAAAAGGGAGGTATAATAAATACAAGTTAAATGTTGTGACAGAAGAACTTAATGTATAGCTGCAGCTTCAGAAATTGATTGAATATTTGCATTCCATGTGCCAGTAGACAGAGGTACAGAAACCTGGTCTGTGCAATAAAGGAAGCACAGAAACATAATTTCTGGGTACTCCATAGCACTTGTATTACTATCAGAAAAAAATAATTGTACTAAAATCACTTTTTGATGATATCCCTAGTTCTGTCTCAACCGCCGTTCTGACTTACACATGCTTGTTTACAAATGCTGTATGTTAAGAACATGTCTGCTGTGTCATTTCTCGGTATCCTGTAGAGGTAATGCAGGCTGGACAGTATAATAGCCTCTGCAGCCCAGAAACCAGTGGTCAGCTTGTGTAGTTAGCTACAAGTGCAGTTGGTAATGTATTCTGCTGTGAATTATTAAAGGTTACCGCAAAATATTTCTATACAATCATTGTAACATTGTTCATCATTTTTCAAATTGTTAGTACATAAGAAGTAATCCTACAAGCCATACTTGTATATTGTTATCAGATATATGTCTCAGCAATTTCAAAGTAACCTTTTTTTTTTTTCAGAAAAACCACAGCTAAACATAACTGGGATCACAATTACCCACAGCAGTATAATTGTGTCATGGTATTCTACAAACCCTGTTACTGGACCAATTCACGTACGTATAAAGGCAGTCTGCCAGTTTGTAAAAACACGTGGACAAAATTGTGAAAGGAAAAATTCTGAATCAGAGCAATCAATGCCTTCATCAAATAACACATTAATATGGTCATCCCTTCAACCATTCAGTACATACAATATTTCTTTCTATGGAGAATTCTTTATGAACAGCAGTGGAACCCCTTTACAAAATACCATTCTGGAAAGCCAACTGATTGACACAAATGAGACAAGTAAGTTATGCCCTTATTATTTGTTCCTAATAGTACAGTGAGAACCAAAGTGTATTGGGTAATAAATAAAAAAGTGTGCTGCATTTTATAGTTAACATATAGAAGGTTATTCCATGCATTCCATCTTGGACAGAAATATTCTGACTGAGGTAATATATCCAATATAATATATGTTTCCATGGAAAAGTGTAATTTTAACAAGGAAATAAAATTAACATTTGAAAAAGTGCCACTTTTTTAATGGAAAATTAATTTAAAATCTTAGGCAATTTGTGAAGGCCAGCTACAGTTTTTCCCTTCCTTTCCAATGGACTTTTAGCACATTCAGATAAATTTCTGAATGAATCATTACCTTTGAAAGTAAGCTGGCTTGGCACTCTTGAAGGAATAAACTAAAAATTCGGCAAGAGTTTTTTTTTTTTTTTTGCAGAACCTTGTAGTAGAAAAATTTAACTTGGAAACTTATGTATCAGCCTTTTTATTATCACCTCATCTTGTTCATGTTTTCCTGCATAGTTCCTATGTTTACTGGAGATATGAATGCAGAGAAAGTGAACACCTGTCCTATATTTTTGGTCATTGCAAGCATTTTATGTTTTTGGACCAAAGTTAAAAGGCATGTTAGATGCTTTGGCATACCGCTCTTCACCTATAAATGTAGAAAGTGATGCATAACGGTTTGTATTTGTGCATTGATGTGAAGGCAGGTTGGGGTTATGTTGATTCTCCTGCTCACAGTTATATGTAAGTGTATTACCTGTTTATAGAAGTCGTCATCTCCTGCCTACGTATTTAGTGAAGAACTACACGGAATAAAATGTATTATGTTAGAACGTGTTTGTAGAATCTCTGTTGGTTTGAAATATGCAGAAATATAGAAAATGACAATAAATGGCAGATGTGATTAATAACATCTGTAACAAGGATTTGAAAGAAATACATCATCTGTTGATCTTCTCTTTCAGAATAGTTTTAGGGACAAATGAGGTATGGTAACAAACCAAGTTGTCCTGGGACATCTTCAAGGGGGGGGGGGGGGTTAGGCTGATATATTAATGGGAGTTAAGTGGGTTGGAGAGGTGAAAGGGTTAAATGGAGGGAGGGATGATTGGGAGGAAATAAGATAAGGGTGGGGAGTGGCTTAAGGGGTTTAGATAAGGGTAGCTGGGTGAGTAATCGCATTTTGGCGTGAACTTGCTACATAGCAGGATTACATCCAAGACGACTTCTAGGAACTTTGGTGGTCAGGTATGCCTTGGGAATTAATCGGACTAGGAAGAATGAGGTGAGTATGGTGGGATAATATTTCCTTTCTTTTGCTAATGTTATTTTTACTGGTCGGTTGGTGTTTTTTTTTTTTTTTTTGTCTGCTACAGTTAATTGCCAGGAGGGGGGTATACTGGTGTAGGTTAACACAGGGGTGGTTGTAAACTGTAGGCTTAATTTAATTTAAACATTAATAAGTTGGGGGGAATGAGCTTTGTAGGCTTAAACGAGTGGGAGGCATTGTTATAGTGTATGGGTATAAACGGGTAGTTAGTATTTCAGATCTTTCAATTTCCCCTTTTTTCTCTGTTTAAAAAAAAAAAAAAAAAACTCTGTTGCCATTACCGGAAGTGAGTGAAAGTTTGTCAGGGCCATACCTCTCAACGGTTTACCTCCCGGGTACGGTGGTTCTTTGGGCTTGTCTGGTTTGAAGTCTCTGGTTGCTGTCATGAATCACATTGTTTGCTAAATTTAATTTCTTTATGGTGGGCAGGTAACATTTTCTGAAGGAAGTAGGTACATATATTTTGCGGTAAGTATTTAGAGATTGGCTATTGGTTTGTGCCGGGAATGTGTTGTGTGTCGCAGTTTCTCTTTGTCGTCACTCTTGAGTGGGGGGTTGGCATTGGCACACTTTCTTATTGAGGAGAGCTGATGCGTTAGAGTACATCTGGGCAGGGTTAGCTCATCTGCTGCTCTGGCGTTGGATGTTGTTGTTGTCTTTTGGCTTTTTCCCGGTTAGGGGTCACCACAGCAGAACTCCAGTCCGCTAATGATTGGCAGTAGATTTTCATGAATGCTGAGGTGCCAGCTCGATGTTCAACCTTCAACAAAGACACGCCCTTTACGCATGTCTTTTGAACACCCACCCAACTGCGGGGAGGACATGCAGACTCCACAAAGAAGGCACTCCCCGCACTCCAGCCGAGAATCAAATGGGAGAACCTCTTGCTGTGAGGCAACAACACTACTGCTGCACCACCATGGAATGTAACAAAAAAAAAGTTATATATAAAGTCGTTCGTTGCATGGAAGGGCAGTCATGAGGAGATTGCTGGTGACTGTTGATTGTCCATTAATTCTCAAGTGACAGTGTACACACAGGCAATCCTTTGCTAAACAAAGAGTTGCACATTTAATGCAGACTTAGCAAGAGCGATAGTAAACGTCTATTTGCAGCTCACAATTCTTTGAAACCCACAGATCCTTGAAAAGGGGTAGTTTGGTATAGACTATCAGGCTCTTGCATCCTAAAATAAGGTATGGGAGTTTGAGCCTGGTTAAATTATCTTACCTGCCAGCTCTGACTAGGGTATTTTACACACACACACACACACACACACACACACACACACACACACACACACACACACACCCACCGCAAACAAACTGGTCTATCAGTTTAGTAGCTATGAATGTGATCGCTCTGCAATTAATTGGTGCAGAGGCAGAGCGGTCAGTTGGTTGGTAGACGAGACTTTGGAAGATCTTAGTTTTTGAATTGAACTGCATTGTTATTGAGGAATGATGCGAACACAAGAATGAACACAAGAAGGCAAGTGTTTCAGTTTACTTTCGCACCTGGGAATAGTGGGGCTTTTTTTTTTTTTGGAGCGGGAATGTGTAGGACTTACACCGCTTGTTTTGTTTTATGAGGTAATGCAATGTAGGCTTTCAAAGCAGAGTGCTCCCTCCCATTTTGAGTGAGTGTGTGGTGGTGGTTGTGTGGGTAAGGCGAGACTCAGCATACCTCTCAACTATACAGATTTCCACAGAAGGCCCAGAATTTTCCTCAAGGGTTTGGGCCGTTCCTCATAAGGTGTGTGGTTTTCTGGCTAATAAAGGGTGATTTAAGTTGTTCAATGACCGAATAGTGACATATATTTCAGTTTCAGTCATCTCCTTCAGATGATGCAGAATGGCTCAAATCATTTTCTTTTAGCAGCTTTCTAAGTTTACAATAACAACACTGGAGTCTGTCCCTATTTTAGGCCTTTTTCCCCATTGTTTTGGGGCTTTGTCTAGATTTTTGTAGGTATGGGGGAGAGTGAATGGTGTAGTACAGTTGCTGAGGGAGGTACGCCTGAGTTGGTAAGCTGAAGAGTATTGATCATTAAGCAAGGCAGTAGAAATGGCACCTTTAAGATTTCAACTCTATTGCAGCTGTTTCAAGTTTTCCGTGGGAAACAAGGCACCTGGTGTAATGTTCTTGCTGTGCAGGCATACAGGAGTTTAATAACACACAAAAAAAAGAGAGAGAAACCAAAGCAGGGGCTTTCCTATATCAGTTGTACACATAGGACATAGCAAGTATTCTACAGCATCTGGACAGTCGAAATCCTTGCTTACAGGCAAGGTATCCCACAGGGTTCTGTCCTGGGCTCTTACATGTTTGGACTGTCTTTCGGACCTAACTTTTCATCTGAGGTGATTTACAGTTTATATGCAATGTCCTGAAATTGGGTGAACTGATTACAGGGTTACAGATAAGGCTTGTCTGCAAATAACTGGATTAAATTGAACAGTTGGGTTCAAGGGAATAACATGCTGATAAATATATCAAAACTCAGCATATCAGGTTTGTTAGACATACACTGACAGGGGAATATTTACAGGGGAATATATAACACAGTTATTGAAATTGTAGACTTATTTAGGATTTGGGTATAAGTAGTTTCAGTTAAGAGTTTTATAATCCACCAATGGGTTAATTATAGGGTAGTACTATAGGTTGTATAAAAGATGTATAGAGCTTGTAGGTGGGAAGGGTTTGACTTGATGACCCACAAGGGAGGATGGGGCGCTATTTCAAAAGGTGTTGTTTTAAGCTTAGTAACCTTATTGTTGAGCACAGGTTGCAGTCGCAGCCTTTGTGTTATAAGAAAGGTCATAGTGTTAAGTCTGATGCAGGTACACAAGGCTTAGGGTTTAAAATTCTCA
Organism: Protopterus annectens; assembly: GCF_019279795.1. Taxonomy (NCBI): domain Eukaryota; kingdom Metazoa; phylum Chordata; order Ceratodontiformes; family Protopteridae; genus Protopterus; species Protopterus annectens. Next base: position 568,588,653 of record NC_056726.1, read on the forward strand.
TCTTTGTTCCATTTTGAAAGACCTGCTGTTTAATTTGCTTTCTTTTGCAGATTGCGAGGTATGGAAATGGAGCAGGCATTGGCCGATGACTGGAAGGAAGGGCATTTGGAAGGAGATAAAGACTCTTTCAATGATGGTGCACAGAGGTGACAGATGCATGGAAACAGAAGACCCATGGTCAGTGCCCTGATAAAAGAGGAGTGAGGAGTAATGGATGTTGGTTGCAGGGAGGTTATTTGTTGGAATGGGGTTGCAGGTAATCTGTCTCCTTTTTTTCTCAGGGGAGGAGCACTATGATGGCAGGATCACAGATGGCAACTAGGTTAATGGTTCTAGGCCCTGGATAAGCTGGTTGTGCCAATTGTTTTCTGTAAGGACTTGGGTAGGATTTTTGGGGTGGTTTTCAGCCATCCAGTTGTGGTAGAGGGCTAACGAGATGTCGATATAAAGGGGGAGTGATTTTGATATTTTAGGGAGATAACCATTGTGAACGAGTTTTATTGAAGTTGTATATCAGATAAGGTTTTGGAGTGAGTAGCACAGATAACATTTGATCCTGATTTGGGCTGGTAGGTGTGCAGTACAGACATGACTTTATGGGTGGATAAGGTTTGGTGGAGCATTTCGGGTAAGGGTGGATTTCCAGGGCATGGGTGCAATCATAGATTGTTGTGGTTAGGATTACCTTGGTGCAGGTAACTAATCAGGGCAGTTGGATATGGATGGTCATGGGGATCTACATTGTTTAGTAATATTGAGGGAGATGCTGAGGTTGTGGGCCTAGCTTCAGTCGGGGACCGCTGGAAGGCAATTTTGATAGTAACTGGTTATTCTACAGGGTGGGAGCATGGTAAGGTAGTTCAGAGTGGCAGCAGTTAGTGGATCAATCGATGGCAGAGTAAAGGGGACCAGTTGTTGTTACAGGGGAACCAACGGATTAGTAATGGGCTCGGAGGGTTTCAGAGTATTGGGCCAAGGAGGCATATTACCATGTGAATATACCAATCGGGTGGAAGGATGGGTAAACTTATAGCAATAGATAAGGGTGACAAGTTAGTGATTAGATATAATTTAATGACAAGGCTAGTGCGCTTGGAGTCCGGGTGAGATGGTAAAGATGGTCTTTCCATGGTTGAGAGTCTTGCGGCTATGGGCACATTTAGGTAAGATGGCAGATAAACTGGAACGTGTGTGTTGTAAACTGTTTCTGTCTTTTTGTTTCTTTTTCATTTTCTTATTTTCAAGCTTAATTCAAATTAATTCAGAGAGAGAGAGCTTGTTATTAAATCATCCAGGGAAGCTTTTTTTTTTGGGAGGAGGGGTTGGCTTAATGGTTAAGGTCTTTCATAGGTGCATGGTCCAGAGTCTGCTTCTTACCTTTGATCGCTGTCTTGTTATTGGCTAGGTATGTAACAGTCTGTTGACTGACTCTTAGTCCATAGTGCTAGAAATTAACAAGCATGTTCTTTTCACTGACACTAATTATTTCCATGGGATTAGAGTAACTGATTTGTTCCTTGTGAGCAAAAGAACACAGACATTTATTACTGACTGTCTCTAACTGGACAGTGTGTGTGAGCCTTCTCTGATTGGAATTATTTTGGACCATTGTACACATTTGCTCTCTTGCACTGAGCTGCTTTATGTGCTATCCAAGGTATCTACCAGGACAAAGCTACAAAAGCTACAAAAAACCTACAGGCCCATATATATGGGACAAAATGATGATCAGCAAAGACTCTGTCACCTTTTTTCAGGAACCAGTTTGGGATTACTGCTACTGCTTGCAACTGATGAGAGAAAGATCAAAGGAGCAATGATGCCTGGCTGAATATAACTAAGTGAAACCAACATTAGTAGTAGCTATGTAAGAGCCAATAGGCAATATATCAACATAATTCTGTCTCTTCACTAAATACTGCTAGATTATCTGCCATCTTACCTAACGTCAAAGCATCTCATTCATAAATATTTAGGATGTTCTATAGTAGTCTCCCCTCCAACCTCTAAATGCTATGACCAGCACTTGTCCTTTACACTCTGCAACATGACTCAGCAGTTTCTCTTACCCTATCTGTGGCCTGTCTGATTGCACTAGGTGCTCTTAGACAGTGCAGCAATTGCCTTATAAATAATGACTTTTCACTGCTTCTACCAACTGATAGTACAACCAGAAAGACATGCAAATATTTAAGAAACACGGAAGCAAACCTTTTGCATCAACCCATTATCGGTAAGCACCATACATCCAGATCGTCACACCTGTTACAACACAACACTTGAGGCTGTAAAGAAACTCTTGCCAAAGTCTCCTGGAATATATTCTAAATACCTCAGCTCTCAGGACATCTGGGAACACCTACTTCTAACCCACTCCCACATACTTCAACTCCACTTGGATCTCCCAGAAGTCACCCGGAAAGCAGGTCTACTAAGTCTGCTGTCACTTTGGGGAATGTTTAGTTGTAGCTGACTCTATAGTTTGGTTTACATACTCCACACTCAATAAACTGGACCAGAACAGGGTGAATGTAAGCTGTTAGTCTGGTGACAAGATCTGTGATGTCACAAATACCCTAAAATCCTTAAACAAGAAAAGTATGACAGTGGTTGTCCATGTGGGAATGAATGACCTAAGGTGCTCTACCCAGAGGAACATGCAGAGAGCTATGATGGAACTTACTATACATGTGTTACATGTAGGATCTTGCATTCTCAAAGAAAGATATCTAGGTATCAGGACAGGGCAATTGACTTTAATATTTGGCTAAGTATTTAGTTGGTATCATTTTAAGGGGATCCAGTATGCGTTGGCATGGGATGAAATTGTACATAAGACTTCATGTTTCTCCAGGGATGGCTTACATATCTCATATCAGGACTTCCACATGCTGGTTAAAGACTTTTCTGCATCTATAGTGCCTTTTTTTTAGGCTGAGTCAAACTACTGGATAATCCACATAGCAAATGCAAACCTAAATTCAGACATCATGGCGGCACTACTGAAGTCTCGAAGAAAGATACCAGAACTTGAGGCCCTTATGCATCTCAGAAACAGCCATACCTGTATAGTTACTCAGATTAGGATTCAATGCAAAGACAGTACTTCCTCTATATCAGAGTTTAGAGCCCATCATGCCTTCAGGCCCTTAAGTAACTATGGGGGAGTATTTGTACTTGTTAGAAGCATTATCACCTCACAGCAGATTACCAACAACCCTAACATGGAGCTCCTTTAGATCCAAGTCATCCATAACAAATCCAGCTACTATTTCTTTGCTAATAATAGATGCCAATCAATATCTCCCAGGGATAATGGAAATTACTGTAATACCATACAGGGAATAAATACCAAACCAAATACCTTCAATTGTCTAAGCATTGACTGGCATACTTACACCTCTAAACATGGAGATGCTCAGAATTTCCTAGATTTGTGGATGCCAATGTACTGGATCAAAGGGTAAAATTACCCACTAGTGTCTCTAATATCCTTGATCTGGTCCCTATCAACCTAGCCCCGCCTGTAACTTACTACTCATTTTCTCATTGTTAGTTAAATTTGACAAGAAATCATGTACCTTCTCTGTCTCTTGTTTAACTCTATCACCCAACTATCTGTAGGGACATGCTCATTGCAAAACAACTTCAACTTGTAGAAGACCTACACAAAATTGCTAGAAATCCCCCTCAAAAGAAGCCAACCAGAGATAGATGCAGCAATAGATGACCTAGGCAGTTGCCTAGGACCCACTGGCTTGGGGAAGCCCACCAGATGGGGAAAGAGGCCCACTGGCCAGGCCAATGACACTAAAACTTATATTACTTTTTTAAGAATGCACTCTGCATACATTACATTTCTGCTTTAAGGTCACATGCAGAGTGCATCTGTACATGCATCCTTAGTATGAAGCACACACATTTAAACTGAAACAGAACACATGATTTTCGAGTTATGCTGTTCAGGATTAACATGAGAACAGGTCAGTCATGAATAGGAGGGGTGTATGTGTGTGTGTAAAATGCCCCATTTAGGGATGACAGTACCTTCAATACCTCTACATCAACTGCCAAACTGTTATCAGCAGGGACTGTTGAGTTTCAGTGCATTTTCAAAGAATGCTGACCTTCTGCGCATTTTCAGACTGTTGAGCTTCTGTGTATTTTCAAGGAATTTTGAACTTCTGTGCATTTTCAAAGAATGTGAGTTTCAAAGGCAGAGAAGCTTATTGCTCATGCTAAGTCTGTTTTCATCTTGAGACTGTAATGTTTTGTTTAGCAAATGGCTGTCAATGTTTGTGCTATAACATTTGAAATAAAAGTATTAAATATCTCTAATCATTTTAGAAGTAAAGAAGAAAATAGTATGCACCCTCACAGGTTTGAACAGTGTTTATGGTAACTGGAGATATATAGTCAGGTAATGGGACACTGGATTGGTGGTGAGAGCCTGCTTTGGGAGGTGCCCTGATCCATTATCCTGCTAGGGCTCCACTTGACCATGATCAAGCTCTGGAGCCAACTGAGAAGGCTGGCACATTCACCTCCATTTTCTATCAGCATCAAAACAGCTGCTTAGAAAAGCCCGCACCCATTCTGCCCTTAATGCAATGGTAAATTCAGGAATAAATATCTCTGGTAAAAATCCCATATTAATAAACTGTATAGAAAAGAAAGGAATAATGAACAGTTGTAAGAAATCTTCATCCCTCTACCTGAATACCATTCGAATACATCCCAATATAGTGTAAATGACACAGCAAAAACAAGCCAACAGTAAAATAAAGAGACACGTCATCTGGAACACAATGGAAAGCCAACAACAAAGATTTAAACAAATTTAATGAAGAAGAACAGCACTGCATTCACAAAGTAATATCTTTAGATCAAGGATTAAGCTCTTTTGTCTCCTCAAAAATGTTAAATTATTTATTTATTTATTTATTTCCAGTTTGATTACCGGGGAGGTCCACTGGGCCCCGAGGACCCATTTTCAGCGGAGGCCCGGGGAGAAAAGCTCCAAAAATACAAATTACAAAAACATGAGAAATATAAGTGATATATTGAGGATACCAATTTGTACAATAGGAACATTCATTATTACAAATAGTCAAATGCAATTTCACTAAGGTTTTCCTAAAAAGGTTATACAATTATAATTATTATTCTTATAGAGTAATTTGAGAACATGCATTATATATGCACATTGAGTAGAGAGTTAAGAAGACTTTTTGCATGCATTCATTTTAAAGTGTGAATCTGTTTACAATATATGCACAAAGGGGTTCAAGGATAAATAGCTGTAGGACATTTTGAGTGCTAGGGTACACTCTAGGTAGGGTACACTTTAGGTAGGATATAAATGTGAAGAGTTTTTACATGCATTTGTTTTAAAGTGTGAATCTATTTACAATATTTACACAAAGGGGTTCAAGGATAAATAGCTGTAGTACATTTTGAGTGCTAGGGTACACTCTAGGTAGGATGAGATTAAATGAGACTTCACCAGAATCCAGGAAATTACATCCTCATCCAGAATAAGTACTCTCCAAAATAACCATCCACTTTACCTAAATTAATTGATCAAATAACTTTAAAAACACATAAAAATCTATATACCTCTATATAAGTAAGTGATTACATGAATAAAAAATACATGTTTAAGAGTTTTAAATTCAGTATTCTAGAAAAACTGGATTTTAATCCGGGAGGAGGTGCCTGGGAAAGCAGTTTAGAATACAATGAGTTATTATTGCAGACGACAATAGAACCTGGCTTGAATGAATTTGCTTCAATTATTCATGTGTTAAAACTTGGGTCAGCTAAGTTATAATAAGATTATTATTTCTTTATGGATCTTTTAAACATTTATTTTTATTCATATAGTCACGTATCTGTACACTACATAATTACAGAGGCATGGGACACACAAACATGCACACACATGCACACATGGAAACACGGACACACACACACACACACACACACACACACACACACACATGCACACACATTTTAGTTTTGTTTGTCGTTAAACTTTCTGCAAAATAGCGTTGATATTGTGAGTAAACTTTATGTGAACATTTTCTGCATAATTCAAATAATCCTAGATAAAAAAATCATAAATCATGTACAATACTTATTTTAAAATTCATATATCAAGTATGAAGCATCAATATTGCTTGCCCATCTTATAATTTCACAAACTATATCCAAGTCACATAAAATTCTTAGCGTGAATATTTATATAAAAAGGTTATAACTTGTGATGATGCTTGACATCAAAAATGGGGAAGAATAATAATCTTACTTCCTTTGGTGTCAGATACATAAGACAGAAATCTTTTATATGAACTTATTTTGTAGGACAATGTTATTTAAAAGATAACAGCTAAGAGTTCCTAACCTAAAATGACAGCACAAAAGTGGAGAATGACTACCATGATATTGAAATATGTAGTCATTTTGTATTAATATGCTATTAATTATTTAATAATTTATAAGCTGGGATTCATAGACAATTAGTGGGCACCACAGTACTAACAAATGGTCACAGTTAAGGTATAGAGACTTGAAACAAGGCATAATGCAAGTTTTCTAATCTGTGACTACTCTACAAAGCAAACTCCCCATATATTAGCACTGTGCAAAACATTTAGTGATCCTGTATGAATGCTAGCCATAGTCAAGAATATTTGTAATTAATTTTACATATTTTGTAAGCAAGAAGCTGTTAATTTAGACATTGTATGGTTTACTTTAGCTATTTAGCAAAAACAAAGTTCTGAAAATAATGACCATGGTGAATAAGAGAGTAGAACTCTTAAACAAATTTCATAGTAGGCAATCCTAAGTTGTGCTGCTGGCAGTAATGTGCAGGGTGTGGCAATTTAGAGAAACAGGTTTGGGATGAATAGATTGACTTTCACTGTGCTTTATGCAGTGTATGCAAATGACTGCATAAAGAAATATAAATTAAGTCATGCAATTAAATGAGGCAGTAATGATGTGAGATGTAGGTAGGTAAAATAATGCTATGATTCACAGATGTATCAGCAGCAATGTGCATATTTTACTGCATAGATCTACAAAGGAGCACAGCATGTGGGAAATTTCAGAGCTGCATTTTAGCAAAATGCTAGCAGTGGCATTTATTTTGGCTCAGAAGCACTTACTTATCTTTGTTGCAGCTGGCGCAGGCCACATTGCCTGTTATAGAAGACCATGGGAGTTACAAAGGCTTAGTAAATAATCACCCATAATAAGACCACTAGACTGACTAGCACCATCCGTGCAGATCATGACAGAATCATAACAGGCTACTAGGCTAATGGACCGAGAGCCTTTTTAAGCCTAGCCATTCATGCCCCCAATTTTTCCAATTATCAATACCAATGAGCTAGAATGGCTTTAGTATCTACAAACTGCCCTTGTCCATAAGGACCAAAGGCGACAAACCAGGGGTGAATTTGTGCCTTCCCATCCATTGGTCCAAGCTGCATCTGATTATGGTTAGGAAAGACTATTTCACATGAATGAGAAGTCTGTTCTAGAAAAGTGGTAATCTCTAAGACACATACCTGGCCCTCTGACATGTTTTGTTTATATCTCAGACTACATTTAGATCTTTATATCAGGTAATTCTAGTGCTATTTGTTTGCAGTGTGTAGTATATTCATCAGGTCTGGATCAGAAAATGCCTTGTAGATTAGGCATAGATTGCCCCACAGTAGTCTGTAAGAGACCGAGTAAAGAGACAGGGCTTTCAGGTGTTCCCCACTAGACATATTATTACACCCTGTATTTCTTTATGAAGAACCTCTGTGGCTGCTCCAGCTGTTGCAATTAACTGGTCAGATACATGCTGAAGGGTGCACTGTACTCGATTACTGGTATAATGAGGGCAGAAAATAGTGGAAATATAATCTCCGTAGATCTGGATACCATTCCCTTGCTCATATGTTTTGCCATGTACAAAGATTTTTTCCACTATCATGGGCACACGGTGATCAAAGTTCAGATTACTGTCATCCTAAGTTCCCAAGTCCTTTACCACTGGGTCTAATCTTAGGGGAGAGTTATCAGTGTTGCAATTTGCAGGGTTGGTGGTCTTCACAAAGAGTATGATTATGCTATGTATTTGCACGGAGTTTTAGGCCATGGTTCTGGAACCAGTTATTTGCTTGTGCCAGACCTTCCTGGAGGATATCTACACCTTTGCGGGGAATCAGTGATTGAACCCAGCTTCCAGTCATCAGCATATTTGGTCAGCCAAAGGCCCTGTACTTTTGCCTGGACTTCAGAAAAGAATAATTCAAACAAAAGAGGTCCCAGTACTACACCCCGTGGGACACCACTAGTAACAGGAGGTGGATTTTCCCTACCCTAACTTCATGTGTCCTATCTGTGAGCTGTTTGGCTATCCATCAGGTGGCACACGGATTTATGCCTAAAATTGTACTGGTCTATAATACCTATGTGAGGTATTATCTCAAATGCCTTTGCCAGGTCATGGTAGGCAGTATGAACTGTTCTGGCCTCATCTTCAGCTCTCTTCTCGAAGAAGTCCACCAAGGTTAGTAGGTGTGACCTGCCCCTGACGAAACCAAACTGGGATGGGTCTAGTGTTTGAAGATTTTCTATGTTTTTATTTATCAGGTCCACAATAAGAGAAAATCTGAAGCTCTAAAATATGCAAGCAGAGCTAAAGAACAAGTAGCAGTGTTGGTGCTGCAACAGGTTGCACACTTACCTTTCATGGCTGTAGGTTCTATTCCCAACACCATGTAGAAGGACTGCCAACAGTGCAGTATGGCATAAGTGGAGTTATGCACTCAAGTGTCTGTCCCTCAAATGAGACATTAAATTGAGGTCCCATTTGCTGGAGTTGGTAGTAGCACAAGCAGATATAAAACATTCCATAGCACCTATCAAAAAGAGTAGAGAAGTTCCCTGATGTCAGTATAAATACCACCTTTAATTTATTTATTTAATAATAAGTATGAGTCCGGTAGACACATATCCCTCAAAAGATGAATCTAGGGGAATGTGTGATGTTCTTAGCCTTGTGAAGACCAAGATATGCTTAACACTTATTATTTTTGCTGCTGAAACATTTCATTGACTGACCAGGGATGTGGTAGGCACCTCAGAGGCATCTACCTCACAGATACTTAACAAGTTCCTTGGCATTATGCTTGTGCATATGGAAGACCATATCATGCTCCTTAGGACAGCAGAGGAGAGATCCAGACTATGTATGGGCACTATAACACTGCATTCCTCCCAAGGTATTGGAAACCGCAGACTGCACACATGCTACTTTAAAAGCACTGTTTATGTTCCACTCACAGAGGCATGTGAACAGAAAAGGTTATAATTCACTGCATTGCCAGATAGTCTGCATTGCACTAGGGTTTATCTGCTATGTCTGTGTGCAGAACATTGACAGTTCCCATGATTCTAGTATTAGGTAGATGTCTCATCTGTACATTTGCATCTAATGAAGTGACTTTCCACAGGACCATCTGGTAAGTAAGTACAGGATCATCATGCAAAATAAATGTTTAGCAATACAGAAACTGTGCATGGACTTGCTAACCTCCCCCAAAAAATATTTTGCTGTGTATTGCAGGTGATGCTGGAAATCCTCTAGAGTCTTGGCTCATGATTCCAGTCCAGAATCCAGAAACCATGGTTCAAATGCTATATAACACTAATCAAGCTGAGACTCAGAATGTTGCTGAGCATGTTGTTAGTGTGCATACATCATGCTTCTGCTGCCCTACCACATCTGGTTGGGCACTGCAGTAGTTATCTCACATAGGGAACAAGCTGGTTGCTGTATGTGATGCTGCACAACATGACTGTATGGAAATATGCTGGTCAGCCCGTTGACATGGCTCTGTTAGGACCTGTTGAAGACATCACATCAGTAATGAGAGCAGCAGCAGGAGAAAACAGAAAGGTGGGACAGGATGATACATAGGCAGGTAGAGGTCACCTCCCCACCACCACCACAGCCAGTAAGGAGTGCAGTGCATGACAGAGCTGGTGAAGTATCAACATCTAGTCAGCAAATATGGGGCAAAGCAATCATAAGATGAAGAGCTCCTCCCCCCAGCCCGCCAAAAGGGGTACAGTGTATGACAGAGATGAATCTAGCCACAAAGGGTGCAGTATATGACAGAGATGAAGCTAGCCACAAGGGTGCAGTATATGACAGAGATGAAGCTAGCCACAGGGGGTGCAGTATATGACAGAGATGAAGCTAGCCACAAGGGGTGCAGTATATGACAGAGATGAAGCTAGCCACAAGGGGTACAGTATATGGCAGAGATGATGAAGTATCAACATCTGGTCAACAACTATGAGCCTTGGCAATCATAAAATGACAAGATCACACATTCTAGACATGATGCATGCTGTTTTACTGAGTTGGTCCTATTGTGCATCAAGTATTAGCTCACCACAGCACAGGAAGTAGACTGTTGCAGATTGCAGTCATAATCATTTGCACAAGAGACAGAGGGTCCAATAACACAAAACAGTCAAGACAAACTGGGTGGGGCACAGGACACCGAAATGTGGTGGAGAGACATGTGCCATGATGCAAGGGTTGGAGCCATTGTAGCCTCACTATGGGACCACTGAGAATCACAGTCTTTGTGACCCTGTCTGCTGAGAATGGGGTGTCACTGCATGAGTTGAACCTGGATGTAGTTTGCTGTCAAGCGGCGCCAGAATGTGTGACCTTAGGTGACAAAGATGAAATGCCACTGCAGTGCTTGGACCAAAATGTAGATCCTCACACACATGCACAGGTTAGGCATGCACAGGTGACGCTAAGGCTTCTAACACCTCCTGGCAATGGTATTTTTGTATGCAGTCTGCAAAGGTACTGATGTATGTGCACCATGGGGATGTTGTCTACACTCATCAGAGAAAACCCTGGCAATATTAACACTAGTCATAGAATTGGTGATCCAATGCAGACAGGTACTAAATTCAATGGACTGCAGTAGTGTGTCCCATCAGGATTGTAAAAGTACCCATCATGTCCTAATGTCTGCACTCACATCCACACAAACCTCACAATGGTGCAGTGTGCTATCGTCATGAATGCCTTTCAACATGCACTTCAGGTCCAGTGCAGATTATATGACAACAGTTTGTAGAAAGATGATATTTCTGCACATCTGTTGAATTATTCCTAGTATTGTCCATCTCTCAGTCACCAAATGGGAGTTGTGACATCATTGTGTACATCTTGGTCACTAACTTAAGGTAAGTCAGCCTGCATCAGAAGCAGTGTACACATATGAGCAGACTACTTCTAACTACTTCTAACATAAGGGGGGATATGTGTGAAGGTGTCATTAAGAAGAAGACCCTTTACCTGTGAGGATGCTGTTTGCTCAATAATTCTGGTTGAATCTTTAATCTGTGTGGAGGATGTCTCACAAGCTGGACTTACAGAGAAGGTGTGATTTTTTTTGTCCCCAAACTGTAACTTCTGACCATGTCATTTGGCATTATTGTCAGGTACATCTCTGTTGTTGCCTTTGTCTGACCTTAACATTGATGACACCTGTCAGTGCAGAGCACATAGAACACAATGGTTAACCCAATGACACAGGAACATAAGAAGTTACTAGGCTAATGGCCCTAGGGCCCTTACAAGCCTAACCAAGTGCTTCCCTTATTTATATGATTAGTACCTATTGCCCCTGTCCAAGATAAATGAAGGTGGAACCCCTGGGGTGAATTTACAGTTACCCATCCAACATCTAGATTGCACTTGAAGAGGGCCAAAGAGGTGTCCTGCCTGACATGTTACCAGTATGCATCTATGGTGTACAGAGAAAATGTATTCATGCAGCAAATGACCATTTAACCACCCTTATCATGGTTGGATGTTGCTGCAAGCCTAAGGTGCCTTTGAAGACAAATGTGCACCTTGCCAAATGAATTCCCCTATACTCAGTACGTCTAAGAAAAGTTTAGGCAAACCTCTGCTAGAAAGTGACATGGTCTATCCCTCACTGAAACATAGGAAGGTAGATTATCCCAAAAACATCATCAAGGCCACCTGGGTGTAATACATGGTACATCACCTCTAGAGAGGGTCACAATTAATGCTAGCAGCTCAGTGACTCAAGTGGACCCTAAAGTGCCACCTCATGTGGTAGATCACTTCATTTCACTTTGTCTTACCTTGTTCTTGAGCTGGCCAGTCATATCTGTGAGGTACTGAAACACAGCTCTTTGTTTTCTTCTACTCACCCGTAGCACTGATGTTTTGAAACAAGTAATACAACACCTGTGCTTTTAACTGTTGGTTTACTAAATCTCTTCCCAATAGACATAGGCCATGCTGCCTAAGGACTGAGAGCAGGATCTCTTTATCTGCAGTGCTGAAATTTTCCAGCCTCTGCCAGCCTGACCATCCTGGTCATCCTCTGGACATGCTGAATGCAGTATAAACACTGGAGATATAGAAATATGTATATATGTGTACAGGTAGTGTGAACACAACTGTTTCAGAAATGCACATATTAGGAACATGCAGGCCCTAGAAACAATGATATGTCGCAACATAGTAACTCATGACAGATACTAACCTTTAAAGTGATCAGGTGAGATATGATCAGGGAGGTGAACAGTGTCACAGATAGAAGATGCTTGTAAAACTATTCGGGTATTGGTAAAGGCTAATTAAGGGTCATCTATCAAAATGTGTGTCGTAAATAATTGCTTTCTTTCTTCCTAAAACTTTTCTTTCAATTTCATGTAAATTATACTATTGTTGCTGATAGGTTTTTGCATCTGTGTTAATTATAATATTGAAGTTACATCCATGTTAAAGCCTATAGCTACATTTTCACTTTTGTCATGTTGTTAACTTCATTTTCACTTGTTTAAATTGCTGTCACTCTCATTGATTGCAAAGTGTACTTCAAATACTTTATCAAAAATATATTGTATACATACTATTTTATTATTTTAGTACTATTTGCTCTTTACCAGTTCAGCCACATGTTTACAAAATGGATAGTAAGCAAATAATTAAATATGTGAGTACATAATAAATAAATAAATGAAATAATCCCAGTAGTATTCCCTTAGCTACGAGATATTGCAAGGCTGACCTTGTTTATAGGTAGTTATGTGTTCTTAGCAGTGTATGTGAGGCAAGTTGGATATAAATGAAAAGGATAACCTTCACTGTATATGTTACAAATTCAGAGCTTAATTTTGCTAAGGATGAAAGTCCTGTATTAGACCATACCAATAATACCTATCTAACTAGAGTTATATCAGCCCTATGATGTGCAAATTATAACTATTTGAAATGCCAGGATCTGCTAAAGTGGGTCCCAAAACATTAAGACTGAATGGCCAAAACAATGTACTTACATATACCAAGACAGAGATGGCCATTTCTTGAAATATTACCTTTTTTCTTAGGTATGGCAACCTTGGAGTTGGTATATATAAGTTTGAAGGTGTAAGGGGCTTGTCCCACTAAAAAAAAATAAATTTAAAGCAGAAGGCATTTCAAGCATAGGAATATGTAAATACAACTGTCAACATAAAAACTATACATCTTATGAAAAAAAAATAGTGACACATTCCAAGAAGAGGCAAGTTTGTATAATTTTGCACATCAAGCGATCAAATACTTATTCATATCATGAGTGTCCGTGAATCACTTAAATAAGACATGGCACACACAAATCATTTAATGCAGCTGATGAATGAGACTTGTGTCAGTCTGCAATAATACATCACAAAACATTTGCAGGACACTCCTCTATGACCTTGTAACCTACAGCTATACATTACATACTTGTGTTGTTTACGACTCAAAAACACATGCCTTCATGTATACCATACCATGTATATCACCTCATTGCACTCATTCATTTTGTTCAGTTTCTTTAGAGGCCTGTGCAGATGTGACCAAGGAATCAAGAAGGAGGGCTCTGATGTAGTAAGAAAAAGGAAACAAAGATTTTGTCTTTATTAAGGACTATAAAAATAGTCGAATATGTGCACATACTGGACCCTTTGATGCCTGACATGATGTAAGTGAGAAGGAAGCAATGACTACAGGGACCATGCATAAAGCACACCAAACCAGGAAGTGGTACGGTGACCATAAGGCACTGTCACCCTGACATCCTATGCCAGGAGGAAGTAGAGGTCCAGCAGCATCCACTGAGATGTGTTTTAGGTGTGCATATAGACATATATTCATGCTTACTGCATACCTGGCAGTCAAGTACGTGTACTCTCTGCAGTGGTATTCCAGTTGCAATATGTATGTTAATTCAGATATGTCCAAAAGATGCTAAGAAGATTTTTTTTCAGAAAATACTGAGGAGCATAGGTATATGCCAGCATTGGGTATATGTTGAATGTATTGATTGCAGTGGAATAGACACAGACAGCAGATGACTGTGGAATGTTGACCATATGGTGTTACTACTGCTACTGCAGATACTTTGTAATCATTGTGCAAGAAATCCTAGCAGTAATACCAGTGCTTCACATGCTTAAGAGCACTGGCAGTCCTAATGTCTTCTGAGTGCTTCCTCCTAAACCTGTACTGATGTGAAAATTTACCTTCCTGCTCATAAGGAGCATGAAGTGAACTATGTGAACTGCTGCAGGAAACACTAAAGACTTACAGTACATTAATAGCATGTTTAATATATGTACAGATGATTTACAGTGTACTGTATTTCCATTACATGTTAGAGTATGCTATACTTGTGAAACTTTCATACTGTGACTCCAAGAAGGTAGGCCGTGAGCAACAATCAGTCAAACCTAGGAATTTTTTATCCCAGCCAATCTCTGTGAAGCACCAGGCTGCAGTCACTGATGAGGTTAGGAGCACCTTGTCAGTAAGGGCAGACAGTCATTTCCACTGAAGAATCCAACTTCATTAGCTGTAGGAAGCTCTGCATAGAAGGTAGAAAGAGTAATGTGGTGACACATCAAGAAGCCCAACCACAGCTCAAGCACTTAGCCAAGCCTGTGGTAGGGCAGCACAGTAATATGCTTAGGTCACGGTGGCATCTTCCTGGAGCACATTATGAATTTATTACCCAGCAACGTCCCATCCAAAGAACTACCAAATATTGCCATGCCCATTTCATCATTAGTACTGGCTAGCAATGATTCTGCATAAATTTTCCACTGGGACAGACTGGTAGCACCCTGCAAGCAGCAGCACATGGTCGCCCCGGGGTTTTATCACTCATTTCTTTTTAAGTCATGTCCAATGCCTGGTGCTTGGCCCAACCTTGCCTATCATTATTTATACACCTTTTCTATGTAGATGAATATGTGTGTTTGTGTTTATTCTTTGACCACAATCACACGTATGTATAACCATCACTGTTTGTACTTTCATGCTTGCCTGTTTGTCTCATGCAGACTATCCTACCCTCTTCTCTGCAAAACTCATCCCTTGCATCCCATTGCAATAATCTCTTAACTTCTTCTATAAAAATAGGGGCTTTTCCATCCAAAAATATTACCTTGCCTTCTGTCAATCTACTTTGTACTCTTTCTTGTGTTTTTCTTATGTTTCCCTCCATTTCCTCTCATCCTCCATTCCTACTATGCTGTACATCATATTGATCTCCTCATTTTGTTCATGGTAAGGTTGGCCCTGTGTCTGTCCACAACATTAAGTAAAATATCCAAACACAATCAAGGTAATGGTCAGTAGTACGTAGTCTCTGGACACAATTTCCAAAAGTATTCGTCACAAACACATCCAAAGAACTCCTCAATAGCTGCATATAAAAACAGTAGTTTTATTGGTGAGCGCTTTCGTGATGTTGAAACACCACTTCTTCAGACCTAATAACAGCTATACTGCACTCTACTTAAATACCACTCAATCACTGACACGCCCAAACCTTTTCACATATCATCATTCAACCATGTGCTAGTTAAACTCACATTACCTAAAAACAAACTTATATACAATAATCATATGGATATAAACACAATAAAAATAAAAACTACAAACACATCATAATAAATACATATCCAATATGCAACATCTTTAAAAACACACAGAAAATGTAAAAAAAAGTCATTATACTAACATCATTGATGTGCATTGCAAAAAAGAACAAATATATCAAGCAGAACTCCCTGTATAAGCAATACTGACAGGCCTGCTAAAAAATGCAACATTATATTCATAACAGAAAGTTGCCATCCTAAGCAATATATAGTCCTATGCAATAATTCAAAACAGCAGGTTTACCTATGTAACAGTCTGGACTTCAATATGGGTTTAAGGGGTACCTTTTCATTCAACCCCTTCCCCTTGTCTTCTCGAAGCCTCAATATCCACCTCCTCTCTGTTGTCTCAGTCAAATTCATAATATCACCACCTCGTTCATTACCATATACCATTTCTACTACCTGAAACCTAAAATTGTGACTGCCATCAGTCTTGTCAACATGCCTTGCCAGTTCATTGGTGTTGTCTTTGTTTCCAATTTTCAATAAATGCTCTCTGATTCTATATCTCAGCTTTCTATTGGTTTTACCTACAGAGTGAGTGGAGCATTTACTGCATACGGCCAAATAAACAATGTTGATGCTATTGCAGTTTGCCTTTACCTTGAAGGAAAAGTCTCTCCTAAGGTCAGGATGTGAAAACACATTACTTGTGTCGATATATTGATACTGATTACAATTTAAACATGGGACCGTCCCCAACTTGTCATGACGCTTGAACTCTTGTTTACCCTTGGAATGGCACAACATTTGTTTCAGAGATTTCTTATTTTTGTATAAAAACGATGGTCTATCACCCACTATGGGTTCTATCTGAGGATCCTGTGTCAGTATTGGCCAATATTTCCAAATGACATCAGTAACAACTCTGACATCACTGGAATATTCAACTGGCACTTTCAGGTGTCTCTTCTTGAATTTTCCACCCATCGCATGCTCAACATTGCTGACTACCTCCCTTTCAGAGAAATAAGGTTTCCCTCTATCACTCCTATGCTCCCCAAGGTTACAAACTACTTCAGAAACTTCTGCCTTGTTGTATCCCCTGTTAACAAACCTCTCTTCTAAAGTCTTGATCTCAGTGTTAAATCTCCCTTCTTCTGTAGTCAACCTTGATGTTCGTAATGCCTGTCCCTTCACCACATTACTAAAAACATGGTGGGGGTGCACGCTAGTCCAATGCAATAGATGATTCCTGTGACATTCCTTCCTATGTATCTTGGTGGAAAGTATCCCTTTATTGTCCCAATATATACACATACATCAAGGAAATTAATTTTGTCATGTGAAAAACTGACCTCAAATTCAAGGAAACTTGTGGTGCTGTTGATATATTCACAAAAACTGTTCAATCCTGTTAAGTCACCATTCCATAAGATGAAGAGGTCATCTACAAAGCGTTTGTAAAAGGTGATCTGACTCCACATACTGTTCAACAATACAAACTGTTTCTCCTAACTAGCCATTACTAAGTTGGCGTAGCTATTGGCACAAGATGTGCCCATAGCTACGCCCTCTTTTTGCAAGTATATATTATGCCGAAACTTCAATACATTATTGTCCAAAATAATCAACATCAGCTGGGTAAGTAAATCAACTTGCCTCCCATCATAAGTCTGATCAACAAGTAAATAATCTCTCAGCATTTCAACACCCTGTCCATTGGGGATACATGTAAACAAAGACTTTACATCTAAAGTGACAAAAATCACTTTACCCTGCATTAATGGGACAGTCTTGTTGAATTTAACTAGATCTTCCAAAAACTGTTTGGAATCTCTAAGGATGTTCAGATTTTTATTAACCACTGGTCTCAACTTCTTCTCTACATAAATAGAGCTGGGCTCAGTAATCCAATTTCTCCCAGAGAATATAGGCCTCAACAGGGGGTAAGCTACATTTTTGTGAACCTTAGGTAAACTATTTATCACCAGTACCATAGGTTTCTCTACTTTAAAATAATCATATAAATCTAAATCAATAATATGTTCTAACATCATATCATAAAAAAGATGTTCTACCTTGGTGATCAATTTCCTTACTTCAGTGAAACTAATCTCACTGTATACACTGTGATCTGATAACATTTGATACATGGTCTTATTATAGTAATCAATATCCATGACTACTATTGGGCCCCCCTTATCTGCTGGTTTGATAACAATCTCAGCATCCTGTTGTAATTTAGTTAGAGCTTCTTCATCTGACTTGCTCATATTAAAACATCCTCCCTTTTTCTGTCTGTTAAGCCTGTCAAATAACTCTGTTTCACATAACAGTGAAAAAGCCTCAACCATTGTATTGGTGGGTGGTATAAAAGTACTCGGTTTCCTAAACACACGTGCAACCTCCCCTTCATCTTTAAACATAGGGCAGGATTCACGAAGCCTCCGTGTAAGAGATACAAGGCTTACACGGAGGCTGCAGTTAAACGGTGTGATGTCAGCATGTCATGCATATGCATGAGGGCATGCAGAATCACACCTAAGGCTAACACGGTCCGTGGAAGACAGTAGGGGGCGTGTCCGTAGGCCGAGCCCTGCAAGCAGACACCCCCCCAGAAGAGTAAAAGTGCCCAAAGTAAACACCCACGACAGAGTACATGGAAATGTGAATAAACACAACACAACACATGCGCCCACAGACTATGAACATAAAGTCATATAAATGAACATGTTTAATATTTTTTTAAACTGTAAAGATGTTTGCCCGTGAGTGCGCTCGTTTGCGCGGGCATGCCCGTAGCTCAGCCACAGTTAGCAGTAAGTGTAAAAGTATATAAGAACTAACTATGCAAAGTAAGCAAAAAAGCAATAGCGTAGCGGTAGAGACGTCGGTTGAAGAGCAGGCCGTCATGGTTCGAGCCCCCACAACATCAATTTTTATTTTTAGTGAAATAAGCACGAAACAAGTCCTTGACACATATGTACACATATAAAATTATATTTTATGTAAAATGTAATGAAATAGGCCAGTTATTGTGAAGAAATGTGAGATAACAAAATAATAACAAATGCCAGATGTGCCCATAGCTGAGCTATAGTTTAACAAGTTGAGTGCATCTGCCCGTAGGTGAGCAGTGGTTTAACAGGTGCAAAATGAGTGCCCATAGGTGAGCAATGGTTCAATAGGTGCAAAATGAGTGCCCGTAGGTGAGCTGAGTGTAATATGCGTGCTTACAGCCAAATGTAGCATAAACCAGTGTAACACGTTTGCGCGGAGCTGAGCACCGCGCCAACAAGCTAACCGACGGGCAACATTGAGCAAGCTGTAACAAAACTGCCTTTACACAGACACACCCCCTAGCCTGTCTAGACAGACATAAAAAGCAGTGGCCATGTTCGAACCCAGGATACCATGCACCATAGTCAAGGTACTGAACCACTAAGCCATGACAGCTGTACTTAGAAATGCAGTAATAGCAAATAAATAGGAATGAATAGAAAGAGGAGCATTACAAAGCAGGTTTTGTGAAGCTGATACAATTCCAAAATGGCCAATCACAGATAAGTGCGGGAAAAACAGCATATATAAGCCCCATAGGTGGGAATACACAGCATAAACAATTGTAGAACTAACCTGCAGCCAGAATGTCAGGAGTAGGTGAGGGTAGTTGCTTCCAAGCACAGAGGTGGGGTGTTGAGGAGTCCAGATATATGGTCTGGCTCCTTGTCCACAATCATGAGGCCCAACTCATGCAGGGCCAGGTCCTGTGGGGAGCATATAGGGCTGAGGCGTGGGACCGGTTGGCTCATGATCTCACCAGTGCCACAGGGATTCCAAGGACTGGTGAGCAGGTCCGTCACCACCATGTGGACCTGAAGAGACGTAAGCAGGACCAACTGAACCGTTGGATCCAGGAGGCCCAGCAAATGCCCAACACCCCACTACTGAGTAAGTTACATTTAATTATGTATGTAAGAAATTAACCTAGCTGATATTATGGAGATGTGTATTCCAATATTACTTTATTTATATTACAGCTGCAGATGTCCATTCTGCGAACCGTAGAGCCTATGGTGATAGGCTGGTGCGGTTGTGCCACCAGGCAGATCAGTAATCCTTCCCCTGTAACTGTAAAGAAATATAAAAGTATGACAATTAGCAAAAGAGTGCAGTGTAGTCACTAAGTAATAAAATGTACAAGTAACAGTGTAAGAGTGTTTGCAAGTAATGCTTAATTACAAAAGTGTGTTGCAGTCTGTAATCTAAACAGAAAAATGAAAATGTCTGAAATAAAGTCTGAAATAAAGATGCCCCACCTGTAATATAATAGTACACAACCAGCAGCAGGCTGAAAAGTACAGCTGCAGAAGATGAGCAAATCACATGTGTGAAATATATCCTGTTGAAATACTGAAACATGACAGAAGTGAGACTGTTGGAAAGGATTGTAATAACTACAGATAAAACATATCAATAAAGCCTAGAAGTAAGTACCATCCTGAATTGTAAAATTAAAACAAGTGAGAGGGTGTGAGAAAGAGTTATGAATCCACCAATAAAGTAGTAATAACTCCTGAATAAAGTATACTGCAGTCAGTACAGAATGAAATGAATGTGACAAGCAGAACCAGACTGCAAAATGTGTTCAAAATGTTGCTGCAGCTGGAATGTGTATCCCAAAATCTGGATATGTTGCTCTCAGTCTGCAATATGCAGATAGTATGATTGTCTGAAATACCAAACATCCACAGTTGTCTATAGCTATATAAAGCAAATGTAGCAGGATGATGTAGCTGAACAAAGCCAGATATGAACGTGTATGAATAACAATAAAATGTATATTGATGTAGCAGTAACAGTCCTATCACCAACTTGAAGTAGTTATCACATAGGAAACTGTAGGTAGAACAGTAGTGTGTATATATCTGCAGCTATTAGAAATGTACAGCATATGTATTGATATTTGAAGGTGTTAATTATATTTTCTTCACCCTACCCTATAACCACATATAATCCATTCCACGTGAAATTGGTATGTGCAATCACAATTAACACCCTGGACATTTGTCCTGTTGGGTCATACATATTTGCATGTACGTTGATGCATCTGCCCTGTTCATACATCCAAACCTGATGGCCTGTTGCCATCAATCAACCCTGCATGTTGTTGGACTGTGTATTGCTGTTCAAATTATGCATGTGTTATGCTCGCTGTTCAATGGTGTGAATATCTGGGTTTTTGGTTAATGGGAATACTAATGCATGCTGTTACAACTAATTGCGAATGGTATTGTATGTTACTAACCCAAACTGTCATGACATAATACAAAACATAGGACGACAGGGAAGGCGGGTTCCAGCGGACTCACCTCTCCCACCTCAGGTGGCGAGTGCACCTGGCAGCAGTACCCAGTCTGGACCCTCCTCCAGTGGCCCTGTGCCACCTGAGGGTGGAAGCACTGCAGGGGATGGGGCTCGTCCCCCCTCTGCAAGTGTGGCCGGAGAAGAACCACCACTCACCCTCCGTAGTGTCCAGACTGTGGTGGGTAGGGAGATCCGGGAATCTGTTCTTGGGCCCCTACGCCAGCTTGAGGCACAGGTGGCACAAATTACGGGCATGCCTGTTGCCCGGCCTACACAGCCCCCAGCACAGCCACGTCCTGGGCAGTGAAGGAACAGTGGCAACTGCCCATGGGTGGGGATATCAGTTCCACTGTTGCCATCTGTGGGCTCATGGGCTCTGGATATCCAAACATCCATCCCCGTCAATTGTGTAACCCCCCCACACGTGTCATACACCGCCCCTGTATGCGTCGTGTTTGTCTTGTCTGTTGACCTACCCAACCTACCTCCCCAGCTATACCGACTTCCTTTACCTGACATACCACTCTCACCTGAAAAAAAAAAAAAAAAAAAGGGCACTCTGTATGCCCCATACATAGCTGCCCATTCCACACACATGTCTGCTGGACATGGAAACTATCAATTACAATTGGCTGTACAACAAGTATTATTGTTGTCCTGACACCTCTCTCAGGTGTGGAAGGTTTCAAATGTCACACCAAATTACAAACATATGCACAGCTGTTGCTGATGAAGAAATGGGCAGCTATGGGCCTTACCTACATCCCTCCTGCAAAACCCAAGCTTGTTTCCCTACTGTCTTACCCTCTTTGTGACCCCTTTTTCACCACTTTCCTGTCTCCCCATTTTCATTTCTTTCAAAGAAAATAGTGCGGGTGTGCGCCAGAGTAAGCACTGTTAAGCGGTTGTAAGCAGGTGTGTGCAGAGCTGAACGCCAGTGCGCATGCGGGAGCTCCACTCAAACCAGCACTAACCCGGTTACAACTGCTTAAAATTGCCTTAGTCACTCTGATTGACAGGTCCTGTAGTCAGTTCAAAAGCAAAATAAAATCCCGCTGTTAGTCCCAAACCCAGGACCTTGGAAACAGTAATCTGCATGACTTACCACTAAGCCATGACTGTTATACAAGAGCATTGTGCTACAATAAATATAACACGTAATAGTAGGAATGAATGCAAAAGGAATATAGAATGTGTAGTACACAAAGCATGTCATGTATATTTACTGTCAAATCTAGTGGATTTCTATAATAGTAGTGTGTGAACAGAAACAACCATGCTAGTTGGTAGCTAGTAGGTAATAATGTCAGTTATTATACATATATAAATATATGTATATATATATATATATATATATATATATATATATATATATATATATATATATATATATATATATATATATATATATATATATAGTTGTAGGTGTCAGTGTACATACACACTTAGTACAGGAAACAGGAGAGATGAATGGAGAAATGTGAATCTACAACACAGCCTGAATCATGAGAGAGATACTAACCTTTACACTCACAGAACAGTGTCCACAGCATACCAGCATGGTCCCCGCCCTTACAATCTGAAAGGGCAATGCCTATCTCACATACCCTTTTATAGCACTGTCCTGAAATCACAGTGAGAACTGCAATCAGTACACAACTGGCTGCATGCAATTAGCAAATGCTGGTTTACAATTGGTGCAGAGGCCATCACATGGACTTATGCAGATACCTACAAAAGCCTTCTGTACTCCCACTCCACACATGCAATACTTTCATTGCACCGTCTGGAGGCAGTGAGAGAGAGAAAGAAAAAAAGAAAGAAAAAAAGAAAATAAGAACACAAACAAAAACCACACGTAAGACAAACTAAGTTGAAGCTGTCATCATTGTTAGTATCAAGCTGGGCTAGCAGCAGCAGTAAGCTATACTAACGGTAACGCAACCAGCTGCGACAAACACAGGTAATGTAAAGTAACAAGTTAATAGTCTACATACTGTGAACCCTCCATATGTGTTATTGGTCTGTATCTATATGTATGTCTATGTGATAAGTTGTGTGCACCTAGTTTTGCCCAAAGGGGATGACTATACATTACATGTCATTCAGTGTTAGGCCATGATTCTGGCACCAGTTGTCTGTTTCAGTGAGGCCTGTCTGTAGGATGTGTATGTCAGCTGGTGTAACGACTATGGCGCTTAGTTCACAGTCATCTGGGAACTTTGTCATCCACAACCCGCACATGTTTGCTTTCACATCTGAGAAGTAAATGCCAAACAAGAGGGGTCCTAGGACAGAGCCCTATGGGATACCACATGTGACTGGCTTTGAGTCTGACATGGCTCCCGCAATTTTGAATTTATGGATTTTGTTGTTCAACCAGTGTGCAACCCATCATGTGACATATGTATTAACATGTAAGCTGATGAGCTTGTCTATGATGCCTGAGTGGAGTACTGTGTTGAAGGCCTTAGGCAAGTCCAGGTAGGCTGTATGGACTGCTTTGCCCTCATCAATGGCTGTAGTGACTGTTTTGAAAAGGTCAACCAGGTTCAAAAGGCAGGATCAGCCCTTCACAAAGGCAAACTGGGTGGGATCAAGTGTCTGCAGGTACCCAATATCGCTGTATATGAGTCCCATAATGAATCATTCCATAGCTTTGCAGACCAGGCTGGTTAAGCTTATGGGGCAGTAGTTCCCAGGGTCAGTAGAGGTGCCTCCTTTGTGGAGTGGGACCACTGTTGCTGTATGCCAGTGTTCAGGTACATATCCCGTAGTAAGGCCAAGGTTAAATATCAGTTTTATATGCAGTTGTATCTCCTCTTGGAGTTCACGTAGCACATATCCAGGGATACCATCAGGTCACATTGATGCTGTGTGTGTTCTGCTTTGCTGAGGGCAGCCCTCACCTGGACATCTGAGATGATAGGGAGGTTACATTGAGCTGTGATAACTATTTCTAAGTTTGGGGGAGAGGGAGGGGGGATATTTGCACTGAACCTGTCTGCCAGAATGTTGCCAATATCTGTGGGTTCAGTGAATGTTAAATAGGTGTGTAGTAACTCAGAGCATATCTGAGGCCTTTGGTCCATGTGTCTAACAAAACTGAAGAAGGCCTTGTGGTTATCTATAGTGTCCTTGGCCATTTCCCTCTCAGAGTTTGCCTTGGATGTTGTTATGAGAGAACCTAGCATATTACCAGTGCCGACCACAGATGCCTTCCCTTTATGTGAATCTGCTCTGTCCTGCAGTAGCCTTCTTCTATCATTATACAATTTGTCTTTGGCTGGGGTCCACCAGACAGGATGCTTAACCTTTGTGCATAGGGTCTGGGTTAGAATTGTGAATGCATGTTCCATGCATTATTTGGGATGTCCATGGGAAGCATTTGCAAAGTGGTCAGCATTGTGGGTTGTGGCTTCCACTGGCTCAGTGGGCTGCATGGATACCATGTCAGTCCTAACAAGTGAAAATCTGTCTATTCACATATATATCAAAGTAGTCTACTGTGCTGGTGGTGGTGGTGGGATATGTATATCCAGGCCGATTATTTTGTGTCCAGATCACACTTGTGGATGGCGTTCCACATACAGTACCTTGGTATGAACCCCCAGAGTGAGGTTGTGCATTGGACCTGTCGCAGTGTGCTGACCGATGGGGCTTGGTACTATGTTGTATGGAATGTGGCAGGTATTGTTGCACAGGTGTTGGCTGAGCACTGATATCTGGCCATGTACATGTGTATCCACCAAGAGACCCACACGTGCTACATATGGGAGTAGTAGTATATCACTACAGTTGAGTATCATGTATAGTATGTGTGCCATATTTCGCTGACATAGTTTGCTGATATCCTGTTTGTGTTCTCTTTCAGGGACATGGCGCGTCAGCGAAATCCTGCTTACTCTGCTGCAGAAGATGAAGAGATACACCAGAGCCTGGTGCGGGATTATGACATACTGTTTTCCCGCACCAGCCAGAATCAGCAGGAGAGGGCTGCACTGTGGCAAGACCTTGTCCGTAGGGTAAATGACATTGGCACGCATAATAGGACATATGAGCAGGTACGACATCACTGCAGTGCTTTAATCAGAAATGTCTGTCAGCTTGCATCGGATATCCACAGGCAACAGGTCGCCACAGGAGGTGGGGTGGCCACACATCCCCCCCTCACCAAACTGGAGGGGCTACTCCTAAGTGTTGTGGCTCCAGCCCAGGAACATCAACAGCAACACACCTACATTATGATGGAGGCTGGATCCACACATA
Source organism: Protopterus annectens (assembly GCF_019279795.1). Classification (NCBI taxonomy): domain Eukaryota; kingdom Metazoa; phylum Chordata; order Ceratodontiformes; family Protopteridae; genus Protopterus; species Protopterus annectens. Next base: position 568,614,288 of record NC_056726.1, read on the forward strand.
ACACGACATGGAGCGTGCAGGTAATATGCCATATGTACACTTGACTGTTCTGTACACTGTTAGTTTATGCATGTGTAAGGTGTGTCCTTGGTATGTAGCTGTCAACATAGTATGTAATTGTGCAGGTGTGATATTGCCAATATCAGCAGCTGACATGTGAAAGGCAACTGGTGTACTACTGAACTGTATCATATGCAGTATCAATGGCACAGTTGTGCCCACTGACATTAATCCCCTCATTTCTGATGGGTCCCTCCAGTGTTACAGCAAGGCAGCCCATCCATGCTGGTGAATGTGTTTTAACAATACCTATAATAGTCCTGATAGTGCTAGTAATAATAGTGTAACTCAGTAGTGCTCTGTGTGTATACTGCGGGGTGTGCATGTGTGCATGTGTACGTGTGTCCACGTGTGCATGTGTGCATGTGTGCCTGTGTCCACATGTGCACGTGTGCATGTGTGCATGTGTCCACGTGTGCATGTGTGCATGTGTGCATCACTGGTAGCATTGTGTAGACATTGTAAACTGTGTTTCCTGTCTTCCTCCCACAGGTTCTGGTGCTGCTCTGGTGTCCTTCAGCAGGGAACCTGAATCTGGTGCCACAGGTACTGATAACGATGATATCTGTGTAATGGCACAGGAAGGTGTGTCAGGGTCCGTCATTGGTCAGCCAATTGACAGTACACAGCTGTCAACCCCATCATTGCGCACAGTCATCCTGCCAGTACATCCTATGTCACCATTGTCCCTAAGTGATGGACAGGATACAGTGGGCATTGACCAGGGTAATGTGGTATCTGTGGCACATGCTTCCCAACACAGCAGCCATGGGCAGGGTCCTGAGATGGTACCACACAGACGTCTCGTGGGAGCATCCGTGGGCATACTGCCTCTGGCAGATGTGCCCAAAGAGGTCTGTCAACCTCAGCTATGTTTTGGGCTGTCATGCAGGCACATTCACGTATGGAAAGGTACACCAGACAGGGTCTGAGGTAGCTGAGAGCATGTCGCACATCCATGACTGACAGCATGTGTGACATCGCGGATGCTATCCGTAATTTCACTGATGTCATAGACAGACATTGTGGGGACATATTACAGCAGTTCCACAACCACATATCCATAAGCCAGGGCAATGGTGGATGGTTGCGGCATCGACGTGGCCGTATGCCAGCAACAGCAGTAGCTGGCAGTCGGCGCGGATGACAGGCCCGTGGATGCCCCCATAGTGCCAGCAGCAGCCCCAGCAATGTTGGGTCTGTGCTATCATCAGACCGCCCCAGGAGACCACGTGCACGTGGCTCTGGACAGTCCCAACAGGGACCTGTGTCCAGTCAACACACTCCCGCTTCTGATGACAGTACCCAGTCTGGCTTAGTACTGGATATGGTCCGTAGCACCCCTGCCAGGCACAGGTACCATGTCCGTGCCCTCAGACACTGATCTGTATGACCTGCCAGCTGCAGTCTGTGGCTGTCCACAAACTCCAGTACATGGCAGCCATGAGGTGGAACTGTGTGCATCCATACACACATGCGAAATGTTAACACCTAGGGCTACCACATACACGCATACACTGCACCAACAGTGCTCCACCCTGTACTGCTGTCCCTCACCAACACACATACATATACATGTCAATTGGTGGTATCAGTGGCAGACTCAGGCATACCTAATTCACACCCTGTGCATATGATGAAACTGTGCCACCTCCTGCAATCTCCAACATCAGTGCAGGAACAGGTAAACATGTTGCTGATGCACAGGGTGACTACATAGAAGTGTATTACTAGTATCATGTTGGTAACAGTACAGTGTGCTGATATGATTGTGTGTATATCCCAGCATGCCTGATGCAGTAACTGTATGACTGTCCTGAATTGTTATCTACACCCATAGTAAGTACCATAGTGTAACAGCTGCACATTATTGCATACCGGTGGTAAGGATGTCAACAGATAGCCACATACATAGGTAGCACAGGGGAGAAGCTAATGCAAGTAGTGATACGCAATGAAGGACATGTACACTAATGGTGGCATGTTGCCCACAATGACTATGCAATGTGGATGTTTGCGCATGTTGATATGTGTGCAGTACCAATTTAATTTAAATTACAATTAAATATTAAATAATATCAGTTCTACCATGGACATCTGAGCTGTGCATTCCTGGGTACATGTTGATAGTGCCTGCATATTTGCACTGTTACCTACTGGAAGTGTTACCCCTTCTTTGTTGTACAATGGACTACTTCCAGCCCTGCTTACTGTAGCTTTGTTTGCATGCATGTTTGCTTGAGGTTCCCTGGAACACTGATCCCACCTGCAATGCAGATTTACAGAGCTTCTGTGGATTCCTAGTGACATCTGCATAGCGTACTATACGTATGTCAGCTTTCCACCTGACAGAACGTCACTGTCTGTCCTGTTCGCATGTACATTGCCTGTGACACATTGCATATGACTTACCTGGCATTTACCCATGTGTGCAGTCATATATGCCAGCGCTATGAAATCAGTAGCAGTACACCCACACATATTCACCTTCAGTATGTTGTTCCCCATTGGCCCTATGTGTTGGTAATCACCATGGCAATCACACTACTATGGTAGCATGTGCAAAGGTAACCTGTGAATCACCTCTATGGTTCAGTTGTAGTTTATGGGAGTCATGTGGCAATGTCACAGCTGCCACAAGTATGCAGTCAACCCTCTCCCCTGGCCAGGAACGTACAACACATGTGTGAGATGCCACCACATAGCCAATCTGGGGACTGAGCACTCTGAACCCAGTACTGACATACCCTGTCAGGTAGCATGACATACTACAGTGACTACAATACCAGTCTGACATAGACCCGCACTGACAGCAAACCGAACACACTGGGGCATACTTGGAGACTCAGAATAGCATCCTGCCTGAGCATCACACACCTCTGCAGCTGGCACACAGGCATACGTTAAGTCGTAACAGAGCACATGCCACACATGGCACACACATCCCGTGTGCCACACACTCACAGCCTGTAGGGCTACACAACACACCTGCTACAGATGTGTCAGTTACTTCTCTTGGCTGCTGCAGTGGGGTCCTGCTCAACAGGCTGTACATGGTGAAGGTCACAGTGATATGCCCGTGGGCCACCATGGTCCACCACAAAACACATGCATACAGGTCAGTCAGAGGCATGGACACATATGACTCAGTCATTGTCCATGCCACTATGGATGACCTGAGACGTACCTCCCTGGACTACATGATAGGAAACATAGAAGGGCTCTCTCAGCATGTGGCACGGGCCAGTATGAGCCTGACCTTAGTTGCCATCATACCCACACCAGGTATGCTACCACAATATGTAGGAAGGGTGTTCTATGTCTACATTCTGCTCAATCTCCAATGTCATTCATAGGGTATCCAATGGCTGTCAGTGTGTGCTTACATGCTAGGGAAGCCACAATGATTTGCGAGGGGCAGCTTGCACGTGACACCCATGGGACATTGTATATTGGCGAAGCCCCTTGATACACACATTGTGCCTTTTGCTGCAGGACACGGATTACATAGCCACCTTCGCGGGTATCACCCGGGATAGGACACTAACAGTAATGCTACACAACACCAGCAGTGTACACCGCAAGATGCATGCACTGGACACTGTCCTCAGCACGGTAAACTGCAATATCTGTGCAGTAACAGATTCCTGATTCACGGCTCACAGGTGCAACCCATCACTGCCAGGTTATACCTCATACCATGCCTGTCGTCCCCTACACATGTAACACACATGAACAGGGGGGTGGTATCTCAAGGCACCACAGATACACACACCTCCAGGTTGTTGGCACAGCACAAAGCATCAGGGCCTATCCATGAGCAGCTAACAGTGTGTTGGACTGCTTTCTGGTTCATAGCCTGGCAGACACAACCCTCCCATACACAGGAAACCCACCTGTCCTCCCTAACAACACTGGGAATATGACAGTCTCTAGATATGTCTTTATATGGCTGGACTGCATCCAGCTGAACATTGTGTGTGAGCATTACTGTAGCTACAACACACTAGCTGAAAGGTTCCCAGCATGTAGTCACTGAATTGCAGTGGAACAACATGTTACCACTCCCACAACAGGTGGGAACATGCAGCACCTGTTCATCGACTACATGTAGACTATATGGCCCAGACCAGATGTGTATCCCCTGCTGTTAGGATGATACCATATACAACTCACACTGTATATACACATACCGCATGTGGTCCCTGCACAGTAAGACACAGTCATAATGTTATGCATTGCAAATACCATTTATCCACTTGAGTCATGTGTCAGACATGGTAACTACTTAAGGTCACAGGTATATATGTGGATGTGTCGCACACATACATCATGTGTGCATTGCCATTGCTGGTTTAAGCAATGTCATGCATTGTTATGAACAACAACCCACACATGGTCATTTTATGTGACACAACCACACGTGGCAGTTGTGGGTTTCCAAAACATACCTATCTGTGCTCTGACAGTGGTAATAGACCCAGTAGCAGAGCGCACTATTGGAATTACTGGGCAATTAGCCCTGTTTGGCTGTACGGATAGTGTGGTGACACCACCTGTGTTTACTGGGGGAATATGCAGCATCTGGTGTATTGTAGTAGTTGCCAAAAGGAACTATTCTCTCACACTTGCAATTACACACACCCTCTGTGCTCTGACAGTGGTAATATACCCAGTAGCGGAGCGCACTATTGGAATTACTGGGCAATTAGCCCTGTTTGGCTGTACGGATAGTGTGGTGACACCACCTGTGTTTACTGGGGGAATATGCAGCATCTGGTGTATTGTAGTAGTTGCCAAAAGGAACTATTCTCTCACACTTGCAATTACACACACCCTCTGTGCTCTGACAGTGGTAATATACCCAGTAGCAGACACACTATTGGAATTACTGGGCAATTAGCCCTGTTTGACTGTACTGATAGTGTGGTGACACCACCTGTGTTTACTGGGGGAATATGCAGCATCTGGTGTATTGTAGTAGTTGCCAAAGGAACTATTCTCTCACACTTGCAATTACACACACCCTCTGTGCTCTGACAGTGGTAATATACCCAGTAGCAGAGCGCACTATTGGAATTACTGGGCAATTAGCCCTGTTTGACTGTACTGATAGTGTGGTGACATCACCTGTGTTTACTGGGGGAATATGCAGCATCTGGTGTATTGTAGTAGTTACCAAAAGGAACTATTCTCTCACATTTGCAATTACACACACCCTACTACACTCCCCCCCCCCCACACACACACACTTGCCATTTACAGGATTCAAACCCCTACCTAACTATGTTATGACACTTGAGAGAAACGCATTAGCAGAGTGCACTATTCAGATTACTGGGAGGTTCCCTTCTCCAGCTGTACTTATAGGGTGCTGACATCATCAGTGTTTGGAAAGGTTAATGTTCATCATGTAGTGTGTTCTCCTAATTGCACATATCTTTCATACAGACTTGCCAGCACACACACTCCCCTCATCCACCCACTTGCCATTTGCAGGATTCAAATCCCTACCTAGCTATGTTATGACACTTGAGAGAGACACATTAGCAGAGTGCGCTATTTGCATTGTTGGGAGATTTACCTTCTCCTGCTGTACTTATAGGGTGCTGACATCATCAGTGTTTAGAAAGGGGAATGTGCATCCTGTAGTGTGTTCTCCTAGTTGCCAAAATGGACATTCCTTTCATACAGACTTGCACACACACTAACCCCTCTCCACACACACTGGGCATTTGCAGGATTCAAACCCCTACCTAACTATGTTATGACACTCGAGACAGACGCATTAGCGGAGCACGCTATTCACATTACTGGGAGGTTACCCTTCTCCTGCTGTACTTATAGGGTGCTGACACAATCAGTGTTTAGAAAGGGGAATGTGCATCCTGTAGAGTGTTTTCCCAGTTGCCAAAAGGGACATTTCCCTCACGCAGACTTGCACACACATTAACCTCCCTCCACACACACTGGGCATTTGCAGGATTCAAACCGCTACCTAACTATGTTATGACACTTGAGATGGCCGCATTAGCGGAGCGCGCTATTTGCATTACTGAGAGGTTACCCTTTTCCTGCTTTACTTATAGGGTGCTGACATCATCAGCGTTTAGAAAGGGGAATGTGCATCCTGTAGAGTGTTTTCCCAGTTGCCAAAAGGGACAGTTCCCTCACACAGACTTGCACACACAACAACCCCACTCACCCACTGAGCATTTGCATGGTTCAAACTCTTACCTAACTATATTATGACACTTGAGGGAGCCGCGTTAGCAGAGCGTGCTATCCGAATTACTGGGCATCTGTTCTGCACCTGCAGTATTTATAGGGTGCTGACATCTTTATTTCTACAGAGGTATGTACATCTAGTACTACCTGTCAGGTAGGGGATAGCATATATATGCATTTGCAGCCACCTACTTCAGGGTCAGATATGCACATCGCACTGGCAGGTTATGTTCTATACCATGCTTCATGACCACAGGACCTGTAACACACAACACAACCAGTCCAAAACACCCCTCCCACATCCAGGACACACACTTTGCTTCCCTGGGAACAGTGCCGGGATATGCAGGTGTTCACATACACCATTCCAGTTGTTAACATCAGGTACAGGCATATTGTGTGTGGGAACTACTCAGGCCTCTACAACATTACCCTACAGCCACTACAATTTGTGGGTCCATGTGCTATGGCAGAACCACTCACCACAGCCACATGGGGGAATACATATTGCACCTGTCCATCTGCAACATGGGTACTCACTGTTCCACACCAGAGGTAGACCACCATTGTTGATATCTGACCATACCCACCTTTCCCTGGACATCCATATCCCATCCCCACCCCCAGGCAAGGTTGTCACTGCAAACAAACTGTATTTAGCACAAGCAGACTCTACACTTGTGAAGACTGGGGTGGAAGACTTCAAAGGACCCATGCTGGGGAACTATACTGGTCACTCTGCATAATCCTTGACAATTGCATTCTATGAGAATGTGTAAGGTTTGCATTGATCATGCTATCCCACATATACCCATGACTGCTCCATAACAGGACACCTGTCAGGTGTACACCAGCCATATATGAGCTGTCCAACAGACAGAGTGAGCTAATACATTGCAGAGCTGTAGCCCACAGAGGGAGGACATCTCTGAACAGTACCGGCACGACACTTCAATCCCACATAATCATCACAACACAGTGTTGACAGTGAAATTGTCCAGACAATGCAGATAGGGCTCCCCTCAGTCTGGTATTGATGCCCACTTACTCTTAGAGGTCCTCAGCAACCCTCTTCCAGCACACACCAACAACATGGATGTGGCTTAGCACATTCAAACCCTGGGATCTCCACTGTGTCCCTGCTTGACAGAGGCACAGCACACTAGCCTCACACGGTGCCTTATGTGACCTACTTTATGGTGGCACAGTAGCCTACTGTACTGGGGATGCAGATGCCAAGCACACTCTGGCTAAGCTGTCATTCCCTAGGGCAAACAGCCTAGTATTGACCTCTACACCCATATGTTTAATTGTCAGATGCACAATATTTGTTGCTGATAGACTGTTTGCAGGTCTTTATTGCCATAGCATTCCCTGTTTCTATGAACAACTTGTGTATCTGTGGAAGATGTTTGAATATGAGGGGGATCCACTATATCACTTATGTCTCTGTAGTCATTTACTGTGTGCACTGGGCAGATTGCTGTGATGTGGTTGGTTCCTGGAATGACACGTACAAATACCAGATATGTGTGGCCAACTGCTAAACGGAGATATGGCCTAAGTGTGTGAGCATGCCCAGTTCAGCCTTTCCATGGCATGTTGTCTGACATATGTCTCATTTATCAAAGTGTGCGAGCATGCCCAGTGTGAGCTTTCCATATGTTGAACTCTGCAGTCCACCACATATTTGGATGAGTGTGAACTTCAACAATATCTCACATTTATGGTTGTGTGTTGGGTGTCATGTTGTGTACTTACTGGCCAACTGCTTCGTGTCTGAACACAACAGGGATTATACTGTGCCTGCAGGGTTTGCATGGGATACTTTGCATACAGTTGTCAACATCCTTTCATACTGACCTAACACTGTAGTACCGTATAGTGTACTGGTTCAGTACTTTCACTGAGGTGGACAGTATCCTGGGCTTTAGTCCTATCACTGCTTTAAATCTTCATAGTGAGCACAACAGACTGTTTAGGGGCCAGTTGTGCACATATGACCATGTTGCATTATGTTCAGATATGGACTACCTAAACCAGGCTTGTCCAACATTGGTAGCGTATTCCACAACATAGGTGGACATTGGCAAACACTAGCGATGTGCCCTAGGCCATTTCTAATGCTAGTCAGAGAGTGTGTTTGTCCTTTGACACACATTGTAACTGGAGTTTGCCATGACATATGTCATGGTTAGTATACTGTGCCTCCGTCTACCTGTGACATAACAGTGATACCAAGGGTAAACCTACCATCTCCCATCCACTCATCAAGATTCCTCTTGAGGAGTGTCGATGGGTGACTCTCTGGCTAACCTGTACTGGGAGTTTACTCAAGAGTGGGGGTGGCTTCTGTGTTATGGATCATTCAGTACAGCTTGTCCTATGTATGTCAGTGCTAGGGTTCAGGTCTCTCATGTGCATAGCTCACTGCCATTCAGATTGTACAAGGTGCAGCATGTTCATTGATTCCAGCTTGGACATGGCTTTATACATCAGGCACAGCTTGCTCTGGGTGGGCAGTATGGCAGTGTGTGGAGCTGCAGTTTGTTTAATCAGGCAACACATGGCATCTGTTCAAGCTCTTTGCTACTCCTGGTGAGGTACTGTTGTGGACTTTACAGTTGATGGAGGTGTCTGTTGAGGTACATCCCACAGGGGCTATTGTAGTCAATTGTAATGCTGATGAAGGATGACTGCAGAGCCACAATGACCTCCCCTTATCTAGATCTGACAACCTTCATGATTAGGTGGGTATATGGTATGTTTCTGTGAACACTACAGCCACATGTTTGTCCAATGCAGGATATCTATCACCTTGTGTCCCCAGGTCTCTCATTACATGTTAGGAATGTAATGGGTTAACACCTGTGTGGTAATTGGTGGGCACTTACTGTATATCCACGGGGGTTGACTATACACTTTTCTGCAATTAGCTTGCTGACATGGTTATGGCACCAGTTGTCTGTTTCTATGTGGCCCTTTTGTGGGATGCTTGTGTCAGCTGGGGGTCAGATATGGTGGGCAGTTTGTAGTCCTCTGTATACATGTTCAGTCACAGTCCTTCCATGTTGGCCTGTACCTATGGGACATATATACAAAACGAGGGAGGTCCCAGGAGTAAGCCTTGTGGGATGCCACTTATATCTGGTTTGTAGTCTGACATGGCTGCAGCATGTCTGACCATGTCAGTTCTGTCCTTGGTCTGGTTTGCAACCCCTCTACTGACATAGGGTTTATATTTAAGCTGGTGAACATATCTATACTGAACACGTAGGGTATTGTATGGAAGCATTTGCAAGGTCCAGCTACGCTGTGTGGACCACATTACCCTCATCAATGACCTTAATGACTGTTTCAAATGGGTCAAACATGTTTAGGGGCAGGATCTGCACTTAAGACAGCCACACTGGGTAGGGTCCGGTGTCAGTAGGTCCCCGATATCTTTATGTCTGCGGTACATGCTGATCCTTTCCATAGCTGTGCAGACCAAGCTTGTCAGGATTCTGGGGTGGTAGTTTGCAGTATCCATTCAGGCAACACCTTTGTTGAGAAGGACCACTGTTGTTGTACACTGCTCTTTGGGTACATATCCTGTGGTAAGGCTGACATTGAGCAGTAGTGTGATTTGGCATTCCATTCTTCTTGGAGTCCATGTTGGACTCAGCCCAGGGCACCATCTCATACCATTGCTGCTGTGTGTTTTGCTTTGTAGATGCTGGCTGTTACCTCAGCATCTGCAATGTTAGGGGGCCAGCAATCTGCTGGGATAGATATTTTGCATTCGGGGGGGGGGGGTTGCACTGCACCTGTCAGGTTGTATGTTGGCAATATGTGTGTGTTTGGTATGTTGTTTGTAATATTTGTGTGATTTGGAGCATATCTGTGAATTCCCAACATGGTTCCTACCATCAGTTGAGTAAGCCTTGGGATTATCCTTAGTGCCCTGTACAATTTGTATCTTCATAGGTTCATAGGTTCATACTAGGCTATCCACCCTAGGGCATTTGTATGCCTAGCCAGAGTGTGTGTGTCTTTCGCCGCCCCTTGCTTTGTGAATATTATGGCCATTTATGATTTTTACTGTGCCTCTGTCTGGACGTGACACAGTGAAGACCCCCAGTGTACATCTACGATCATCCATCCACTTGGCAATATTCCTGTTGAGGGGTGTCAGTGAGGGGCTCTGTCTAACATGGAGTGGGATCCTGTTCCAGGGTGTGGGGAGCCTCTGGGTTATGTATCTGTCCCTCCAGCACATCCTATTTCATTATGTGTTGAGGTTGACATCTGTCACTCTCACAGCTCCAATGGCTTTGATTTTCCTGGGGTGGAGCATGTCCATTACTCCTGTGTTGGACATGGCCTTGTACAACAGACATACAATGCCTCTGTGTAGGCAGTATGTGACTGCATTCAGCTGGGGTGTCTACAGCCAGGCAGCATATGACATATATTTGAGACCCTTTATCCTCTTGGTGAGGTACCTTTGAGGTCTTTCTAACCGCTGCAGGTGTCAGGTAAGGTACATCCCAAATGAGTCATTGTACTAGATTATGGGTCTGATAAGAGAACAGTACAGGGGCACAATGACCTCTGTTGATGTAGATGTGAATCCTTTCATGACACAGTGTCCAATATAGACAGTCTTCCTAGCCACATTGGCAATGTGAGTGTCACATAACAGGTTACTGTCCACTTGTGTCCCTAGGTCCCTGATTACTCCTTGCATACATAATGGTTTACCACCTATGTGGTAATTTGTGAGTACCTTGTTTGGTATTTGGTGGGACATTCATACTGTCCAGTGTCTTCTGGATGTCTGGGTGGGGTTCCTGTGTGTGAGACTGTGGTCTGTAGCATGCTACAGACTGTACAGCAGTTTTGACTACAGTTAGGTGCACATAGGTGGTCTCCAATGCTTCGTGCATTGTCAGTTACCTGGACGTATGGGTGTCTGTGCTGCATATGGATACTCCCCCTCCTTTTATGTTTTGGTCCAGGTTTTGGGGCCATAACGCATGATATGAGGTATAACCTGGTAGTGCTGGTGTGCTGTCAGTAGGCTTGCAGCAGGTTTCTGTCACTGCACAGACATCAATGTTCTCCATACTGGGAAGGGCCTCAGGAGCATGCATATTGTGGTTTACACATCTGGCATTGGTCAGCATTACCCTTATGTTTCTTACCACTTATGTTTTCTAGGGTGGTGGGTTAGTCTTTTCAGCCTTGCCTACGTACGGCTCTATGGAGGTGGCAAAAGCCTTATCCAATATCCAAACACCCAGGGTTAACAGGTGCAAGCCATCCCAGGAACAGCAGCATGGCTTGTCATGCATGACATCTCAAGCAGACAGACATTAGATCCTCTTGGACTGACAGCTGTAATTGTGCCACCTGTTAAAGCTGATCATTCTGTGTTTGTACTGTGGCATCATTCTTGGTGAGGGTAGGATGCTGCAAATGGCCAGTGTCATACCAGCCTGGAGTACATACTCAGAGAGCTCATCCATATCTCTTTTCATGTAGTCCAGGGAGGTACATCTCAGGTCATTCACACCAGCATGGACAATGACTGCATCATATTTCTACTTGCTTTGGGGTGACCTGCATACTTGTGTTATATGGCGTATTGTAGCAGCCTACAGGCAGCTTACTGTACCCTTTCCCTTGTTCAGTCTGGTGAGTGGGACAGCAGTGTGTCTGCCTATAGAGTCACCTATTACAACTGTATCAGGCATGTTGTTTCTCCTTCTGGCCTGTGACTGTTTGGCACACCAGCTTTGTGTACTATGTGTTGCATGTGCTATGTTTGGAGGTTGTGGTTGCTTGGGGGTCTGCTTTGGAGGCCTCTGTTGATGTGGTGTGTTTGTAATTAGGGCCTCCGGGAATGTTTTTCTGTGTTTATGTGTTTGGTTTACAGTTGTGATAGGTCTATGTGGGACTGGGTTTGTGGTGTGTGTGGTTACCTTCTCCTCCTGACTAGTTTTGACAGTACTGAGTTGGGGGAGCTCAGCCTCCGGCTTGGATAAATTGTTGCATCTCTCACATATACCTTTTGGCTGCAAGTGAGGTATTTAGCATATCCATGCCCAATCCATGTAAGAGACGTTTTAGCTGGTGTCTTACATGGAGTTTCGGGCTGTTCCTGTTTCGCGAGGCTTGCATGGAGTCTTACACGTCTCTTACACTCCATGCAAGCCTCCACGAATCCTGCCCATAATCTTTAACAACACATTCCTACTAAACATTTTAAGGTTAAACAAGGTTTCTGTTACCTCTGTCCTCCTGGACAGTATAAATGATAGTCCTTTGTTTAATAGTACACACTGAGCATGAGTCAAAGTTTTCTGTGAAATGTTCCAAACAAGATTGTCCTCCAGTACTTCCATAGGACTACAAGCAGTCCGTTTTAGTAGACACCCATTCACATCCAATCCTTGTGGACTGTTAACTAAAATTCCCAAACTGGGACTCTGTAATCCTGTAGATGAAACACTACTAGTTGTAGTCAGTAATGGAGTATCTGAATGCAATTTCAAGTTCTCCTCCTGCCATCCTGCCACATACAGCCTGGGTGCTCCTGCGATGGTTTCCGTTTCATCCGGCTTCTGCTTCCATCTCTGGGAGTGCGGTCTTTGTCCAACTGAATGGGCAACGGTAGAAAAACCTGCTTCTCCTTGGGCGATCTTATCACTTGCAGCACTGCTTCCTGTGTAGGTGGTGATTGCTCATTTCTCTCCACTCGGTCATCTCTATCTAGGGAAGCCTTCTTATTCGAATTACCTGCTTCTCCGATGTCCAAAATGCTCACTGGAGTAGCATTAGCTTTAGCATTAGCTGGTATCTGTTTGTGATTTTGCATATTTGGTAGAGGTAGTAGTTTAATTCAGAAATACTGATTTGGCAAGGGTTCTTTGTTGGCTCAGCACGTGCCTTTACTGGGAGATCTCTGTGTCACTGATGAATGAATACTGACAGTTTTATGATTACAAGAGAGTGGCAGGGGCTAGAGAAATGACAGATTTGTTAACAATATGCTTTATGTACTATTGTAAAGGTATTCTTATTAGTACAAACATCACTTAAGCACAAATTTACTTGGCTAGACTCTGCATGTGTATATCATTATTGGAGTCATGTCACATAAATTTTTTTCTGAGGATGGTGCTGTGTTGTTTGATGATGATGATGTGTGTGTGTGTGTGTGTGTGTGTGTGTGTGTGTGTGTGTGTGTGTGTGTGTGTGTGTGTGTGTGTGTGTGTGTGTTAGAGAGAAAGACTGTGGCATGTAATATGGCATCAAAGGCAGAGAAAGGACAACTGAAGTAATTTCTACAGTGTCAGCAATGCGTCTATGTGGATTGAATAGTAAATAGAATAGGTGTAACTCTGCCTTTTACAATGAAATTTGAGTATGAATCACAAGTGAGAGAAGAACACTTCATAGTATATGCCATTTAAAATAATTTCTCATTTACATGTCATTATGAGTTAACTTGCTTAGCCTTATTTGCTGCCATCATGCATTAATTTAAATGGCCTGTATGAGTCACGACCGACAAATGCTCATTTAAAGACTGGGCAGACACCCATAAATTATTTGTGCAATGACTGTGAATACCAACCATGGATTCAACAACGTTTTCATTCACCAGATGTCAACTTTCATAAGAGGCTATATCTGTAGCTGTATTTGTGGTTTGAGCATACCTCTATCAGTTTGCCTCTCTGTCTGTTTTTTTTTTCTCTTACACTATTATCGGAACCTTGATGGACAGGGAAAACTCATGAGCAAAGTAAGGGATGTGCTGTTAATATATGGACAGTTAGAAAGCTGGTTAAAAGTATTGAGAACAGTCATATTTTAAATAATGTACCATTTAACTGTCCAGGTATACTCCCTTCTATAGCAGCTCCCTAGCACCCTAAACTCGTTAAGATAGCACTTTTAAAACATATCTTACCAGAACGTCCAGAGACTAGGCATTAGTTAAGTTGCTTTTTTCCCACTTTTCTGAGAGTTAAAAAAGTTCAGTTACAGGCTTGCTGTTCCTGAACTGTTTGAAAGTTTCTGTGAGGCCATTTTTGCTTGGGCTGAAGGAGGGTCTCTCTGTTGATCAGTGGCAGTGAATAACATTGAGCAGCTTCCCTGCCCCCCCGTAGAGGTGGTTACTGACTTGAAACTGTAGTTTTATTGTCCGTTTTGGGTCTATTCCTGCTTCTTTCCAGCCCCTGCTATCAAGCACGCTTTAACGTGCTTTAGCGCGATTTAGCGCAGAGTTGCCACTAGAGCAGCATCAGGCAGCGCTGGTTAAACAAGGTTAAACTCTTTCTGGCTCCAGAAAGTCTGTTCTTCAATTTTTTCCTTAGAACTGCTCTGTTAGGAACCTAAACAGTTTACACCTTCACTAAAAAGTGCAGCACTTGTTCCAAATAGCTTTTTCTTCTCAAAAAGCTCAGCACTTGTCTTATAAGCATATCCCTTGTCTTATAAGCATTCTCTTTGCAGGTCAAGCACTCCTATATTATACAAATCTCTCACTAGCAAAACCCCCAGGAGTGCCCACTTCCCTGCTAAGCCCACTACTTTTCTGTCTCATACCAACTCATAATTCTTTCTAGCATGTCGAAGGGTCAGATGCTGGCATCCTCTCCTGCCCAGTTGGTGAATCTGGGAATTCTGAGACAATGTTACAATTGCCTCATGTACACGGACAACCCTCTCCTCCTCCCATGTAACACTAACACTTGTGAGAGATGCAGCTATTTAGCCAGACTGGAGGCTGAGCTCTCTCAACTCAGGACTGGCAAGACCAGGCAGGAGGAGAAGGCAACTACACACACCACAATACCAGTCTCACATAACTCAACCACACCACTGAATCAAACACATAAACACACTAAGACATACTCGGAGGCTCTGAGTAAAATTTACCTAAACAGCAGAGGCCTCCAAAGCAGACACCCAAGCAACTGCAAACTCAATACACCACACAAACAACACATAAACAACAAAATCAGTGTGCAAAACAGTCACTGCCCTTAAGGCCAAATACAACACCAAACATACTTGTCATAGGTAACTCCATAGTCAGACACACTGACGTCCCACTCACCAGGCTGAACAAGGAGAGGGTCACGGTAAGCTGCCTATCGGGCGCTAGAATCCGCCACATAACACAAGGACTCAGGTCACTCCACGGCAAGTACAAGTATGACACAGTCATTGTCCATGCTGGTGTGAACGACCTGAGATGTACCTCCCTGGACTACATGAAAAGAGACATAGAGGAGCTCTCTGATTATGTAGACCAGGCAGGTATGACCCTGACCCTGAGCAGTAGACTTCCTTCACAAGAATGATGCCACAATATAGTGACAAGATGATCAGCTTTAACAATTGGCTTAATTTCTGGTGTCATTCAAAGGGGATCCAGTGCCTGTCTGCCTGGGATGACATGCTCGACAAGCCATGCTGCTTCGCAAGGGATGGCTTGCACCTGTCACCCCTGGGATTCCGGATATTGGCTAAGGCTCTTGCCACCCCCATAGTGCCTTTTTAGGCAAGGCTCAAATTCTAAACCTACCACCCTAGAAAACAAAACGTGAAGAAACTAAGGGTAATGCTGCTCAATGCCAGAAGTCTAAATCTCAAAATGCACGCACTCGAGGCCCTTCTCAGTATGGAGAACATTGATGTCTGTGCTGTGACTGAAACCTGGTTCAAGGCTCCTGAGAGCACCCCGGCACTATCAGGTTTCATCTCATATCATGCGTTCCGGCCCCAAAACCCAGACCACACCACAAAAGGAGGGGGTGTATCCATATTCATCAAGGATACCCACACCTCCAGGTTGGTGGCTACGCATGAAGCATCGGAAACCATCCAGGTGCAATTAACCATAGGCAAAACTGCTCTACAATTTGTAGCATGCTACAGGCCACCCTCTCAAACTCAGGAAACCCACACAGCCTTCCTGAAGACACTGGAGGGTATAAATGTATCACCAAACACCATCATATTGGGTGACTTCAACTACCCGAATATAGACTGGGAACATTACTCAAGCCCAAACTTTCTAGCCCAAAGGTTCCTGGAGTTCATAAATTCAAATGCCATGGAACAACTAGTCACCGTCCCCACAAGAGGAGAAAATATACTAGATCTCATCATCACGAACATGGGGACAAAATGCTCCACACCGAAGTATATCCCTCATTGGTGAGATCAGATCATAAACTAATCTCACTAGAAATCCACATCCCACCCCCACCCCCAACAAAAAAAACCACAGTGAAGAACTTCTCTAAAGCAAACCTCACACTACTCAAGACAGGTGTGGTATCCTTCAACGCACCCGAGCCAATGGAAACCACAACCCAAGCTGCGGAAGCCCTTACAAATGCCTTCTATGAACACCTTCAGGACTGCATGGATCAGGCAATCCCAAATAAAACCAAGACTCTTTCCACCAAGGGCAAACGTCCAGTCTGGTGGACCCCAGCCATAAACAAACTTTACAATAAGAGGAGAAAGCTATTACATGATAGAGCAAAATCCCAAAAAGGGAAGGCATCTTTGATCAGCACTAGCAAGAAACTACGATCCCTCATAAAATCATCCAAGGCCAACTTTGAGAGAAAAATTGCCATAGATTCAAAAGACAATCATAAGGCCTTCTTCAGCTATGTCAGAAACCTGGGTGGAAACTCCCATATATGCTCAGAATTAGTCCAAAATGATACAAAAATCACTGAACCCACAGACATTGCCAACATACTGGCAGACAGGTTCAGCGCAAACTTCACCCCCCCTCTCCCCCCCAAAAGGAGAGATAACTATCCCAACTGAGTGTAGCCTCCCAGACATCTCAAATGCGCAGGTGAAAGCTGCTCTCTTTAAAGCTAAAAACACAGCATCAATGGGACCGGATGGGGTCCCCGGCTGTGTGCTACATGAACTTAATGAAGAACTAAACCTGCACATAAGGCAGCTGTTTAATCTTAGCCTCATCACAGGATATGTGCCCAAAGAGTGGCGTACGGCAACTGTGGTCCCACTCCACAAAGGCGGTGCCTCTACGGACCCTGGTAATTACCGCCCCATAAGCTTAACAAGCCTGGTCTGCAAAGCTATGGAGAGGATCATAATGGAACTCATAAACAAGGACATAGGGGACTTACAGACCTTGGACCCAACCCAGTTTGGCTTTGTCAAGGGCAGATCTTGCCTTTTGAACTTGGTCGACTTCTTCGAAACAGTCACCAAGGCCATTGATGAGGGAAAGGCAGTCCATACAGCCTACCTTGACCTTGCAAAAGCTTTCGACACAATACCCCACTCGGGTATTATAGAGAAACTTACCAGCTTAAATGCAAACTCATATGTCACAAGATGGGTTGCAAACTGGCTAAAGGACAGAACCCACAGGGTTAGAGTTGCTGGAGCCATGTCAGACTCCAAGCCGGTTACAAGTGGAGTCCCACAGGGCTCAGTTCTTGGCCCCCTATTGTTCGGCATCTACTTCTCAGAAGTACAGGCAAACATAGGAGGACTATGGCTGACAAAGTTTGCAGATGACTGCAAACTGGGTGCCATAGTGGATAGTACATCGGATGCAGACATCCTTCAGAGGGGTCTCACAGAAACTGATAGCTGGTGCCAGAGCCATGGCCTGAAGTTAAATGCAAAAAAGTGTATAGTCATACCCTTCGGGAAAAACAAGGTAACCCCAAGCTACCATATAGGTGGCAACCCACTAAGCACAGAAGAGGTTATCAGGGACCTGGGGACCCAGGTTGACAGTGGCCTCTCGTTTGACACTCACATTGCTAAAGTGGTTCGAAAGACCTTCTACATTGCCCACCTGATCATGAAGGGATTCACATCCAGATCAAGTGAGGTCATTGTTCCCCTGTACTCTTCACTTATCAGACCAATGATCGAGTACAATGCCCCATTCAGGATGTATCTCACCCGACACCTGCAGCAATTGGAGAGACCCCAAAAGTTCCTCACCAAAAGGATAAAGGGACTCCAAAACCTGTCATATGCTGCCAGACTGAAGAAACTCCAACTCTATTCAGTTGCATACCGTCTGCTCAGAGGTGACCTGTGCCTGACATACAAGGCCATGACCAACCCGGAATTAATGGACATGCTCCACCTCAAAAAACCAAATCCACCAAAACCACTAGAGCAAGAGACTTAAACCTTAGCATGGATATAAATAGGACGTGTTGGAGGGATAGATTTATCACCCAAAGACTCCCCATGCTGTGGAATAAAATCCCGGTCCATGTGAGGCAGAGCACCTAGCTGGCTCTGTTCAAGAGAAA
Source organism: Protopterus annectens (assembly GCF_019279795.1). NCBI lineage: Eukaryota > Metazoa > Chordata > Ceratodontiformes > Protopteridae > Protopterus > Protopterus annectens. The sequence continues at coordinate 568,632,917 of NC_056726.1, forward strand.
TCTTGACCGGTGGATGGGAGATCGTAGGTTTACCCCGGGAATCATCTCTGTGTCACTACTGGACAGAGGCAAAACAAACTAATGGGCACAGTATTTCTAACATAAGGGGCAGCGTAAGCCACATAACTTTGGGCTAGGCTTATAAATGCCCTAGGGCAGTTAGCCTAGTATAAACCTATGAACCTATGAACCTATGTGAATGGATTAATTTCTATTGAGATATACGCGTTTTATAATGGACATGTGGACCGGGATATTCAGTCAGCATGCATGTGCTGGAATATCAATTGTACCTTTGTAATTTTGCTGCTAAAATATCATTTACTGTTGTACAAAATTCCATTTTACTCCTTACCTTATGCATAATTATTATACAATGTTCTATTATGTCTGCATATGTTATATGCATTTGGATTCAGTTGTATACAGTAAAAACGTATATTTGTTCAGGGTTTCCATCTTGCACTTTCCCAGTAAACATACTCTTTGACAAGTTACAAAACCAGTAGAATACTGTGGTTCAGCTCTTTAGATATTATATTTATAATCCACATTTCTTTATCTTCTTTCGTTTAGTCACACTTAGCCTTGTGATTAATAACATTTTCCCACTGGTAGGACTGTGGCATATGTATATTAAGTGACTTTTTTTTAGTAGTGTCTTTTTTTTTCCAATAAACATCTTCATTAAATTATCACGTATGGCATAGGCAATCTTACATTTAAATAAATGAAAACAAACAATAGTGTCGTATTGCATTTATGACTAAAATTTCTCTTCCAGGTCCAAAATCACCTAGAAAATTCACTGTTGATACCATTAGTAGGAAAATACAATGGGAGAAGCTTTCTGACTGTGAAGGAACAATTATTGCTTACCAGGTAAATATCACCTGTTCCTTAAGTTTACATAGGAAGTCTGTATTTCATGATATGCTACATACAATGTGTTTATCATGCTACTTTTATATACAGAAAGCTTATGCTCTACATTGCCCAATGTATTCTAATACTAAATTCTCAGTAGTATTGGCACTGTTCTGTGTTACCCACAATTTCTCTGCAGTTAAAAGTGGGAAGGAGGGTTTCTGTATAACTAAACTTGTTTGCCATTGCTTCATTACTTCACTTGTGTGAGATGATATTACTACTCTCATAGCTACTTCTCTGGCAATAGTGTGTGGCGGGGCTTTCATGATGTCCTGAATATATAAAGTTCCTGTTTGGAAATAGGGGGAGTTTGGGCTTGTGATAAAACTGGGGTAAAATTGGGGATGATCTAAAATGCACATTATGCATTTCACTGAATAATGTACTGCATTATTTTCTAATGAACATGGTAGTGCACTCTATTAAGTTGTCCCGCACTTGTAGCAATGACATGTCTATCTGCTTATATATGATTGTGTGGACACACATGCTGTACATAATTTCATAACTGACCTGTTCACAAAATCTAATTGCACATTGTTATTCTTAACATTATTCTTAACACTGCATGCTGTACACTGTAGATCCTCCCCCACTCAATTTAGTGAATCTAAGAACTGATAGGACAGTAGAGTACTAGAATAAACTGGAAATAACTGCTTGAAACTGGAAAGAGACTGAAATGAATGTCTTTATATTTTAATTACCCAGAACTGTGCTAAACAGGTGCCAGTTTCTCCTTTATGTGCCAAATCTTCTTCTACCTTTCAGAACAAAAGTCTGCATGCACTGTAGTTTGGTTAAGAATGTTTTATTATGTAAAGTGGAGGTAGATGTCCATAATAATCAGATAAAATTGTACTGTCTCCAATAACAGTGCTGATAAACTGAAATAGACTGTATTACAATGTTTTTAGCTTCTGCACTAATTATACCATCTGTAAGTTCTGTTTTCAGAATGTTAAATTGCACTGTCTCCAATAACAGTGCTGATAAACTAAAACAGACTGAATTATTATGTCCGTAGCTTCTGCACCCATATTCCTTGCCTTGTGATTAATATAATTAATATTCTGGCATGCTGGCTATTTGACCTGACGTCTGCACTCTGTCTCGAGTGTCTGAACCAAACTTCTGAGGACTTCACTGCACTGCAATGACATTCTGCTTATCAGTCCAAAAGAACTAAATAACTGTGTCTAAAGTATCTCCTAATAATGTCAAAACTCTGTAAATTTCTACACACCTCTTTAACCTTGATTCACAGGCCTCAAACCATCTAAAAAGAGCTCTTTCTACTCAATGTACTACACATTCTGTTCTTATCAGTACTCTTGACTGAACTTTACTTTCACTGAAACTGTATGCAAACTGTGAAGCCTGCTTTATTATGGCTGCATTTCTAGACTTATGCAAAGAAAATACTCTAGTTTTGTCTAACAACCTACTTTTAAATGAAACCTGATCTTACAGTGAATGTCTCCACTCCTCCCACCTCCAAAGAGTGCAGGTAATATAGTCTTGGATGCTAATGCACAAGTATAAAGAATCTGCATATAATGTAGTACACATGGAGGATGGAAGCTCATTTCCAGCTTCTCTATTGTTTACTGAGTATCTTGATGAAGTTTATATGTTCTGAATCAAAGAAGGTACTTAAATTATTTGTATGTTATTATGATTTCTTATTTGAATTTGATTCTGCATGTATCCTGACAAATATACCGGAGGTCAAAACTGTGAAAATATTTTTGCTGCAGTGAAAAAAATTTTTTTTTCATGAATATATGATACTAAAAGAAGGGGAATGCCAAATTCCATGAATTTGGTGAGCTGCATAATTTATTAATTAATGACTGAGTAATCAGTGGTATAATAAATGATTAATAAAGAGACAGACACTGTAATAAAGAGACAGGCTATTAAGAGAAGCAGACATGATCGTATAAACAGCTATATATATATATATATATATATATATATGTGTGTGTGTGTGAAGATCAAATTACAGTAAATGAGCATATTGAAAGCTAGAGATGTATGAAGGCCAAGTTTGAGTCCAAGTGCATAGTAAAAAGGATTAACTAAGGACGTAGGTAGGTATATGTAAGATAAAATAAGATCCAAACAAAACTGTATAAATGAGTTCTAAAGTGAAAATGTTTTATAATAATAATAATGGAGACAAAAAAGATGCATAAAAATGATGGTGCAGTTGAAATTCAAGCCAACACTGTCCAGCTATTAATCAGTTTTGTACAATATGTGCTAGCCATAAACATTTACAGAGACCTGCAAAAAGAAATACAAGTGTATTCAAAACAGTTTGCATGTTGTTGACCAGAAAGAAGTGTCTGTGTAAATACTGTTCCAAGCAGCTTTAAAGACCTCTAAATTTTCATAAGTTCTTACACTTTTAGGATAGGGAAATGGCATTCTATTCATCAACTACCTTTTCTGTGAACCATTTACCATTTTATGATATGTGTTTAGCAAGTTCAATGAACCAGAAGGCTCACATTTCCTTAGTCCATGATATCCCTATAAAATGGTAATTTATGCTTTAAGTACCTGTCTTAAGTCTGTGGTATAAACAGGAAAGCACTGAAATGGCAAGCCACCAGTCCGCAAAGTATGCCACACCAGTATTTATTAACTATTTAAAGACAAAAAAAAAAACTCATAAAAGGCTTAACGAATCATCGCGTTTTTTGTCTTAATTCCAGACTTTATCAGATGAAAAAGAGCCACAGTTTCTTAACCTATCATTGTATGACAGTTTATCTTCTCTTTGTATGACATTTTATCTTCTCTATTTTTAATTTGGTAAATCTGTGTTGTACTTTCTCTAATTTCAGCCTTTTTGCATTTGTAAGAGAATACCACAACTGAATGATGTATGCAATTTTTGTTTGTATTACTAATGTCAGGCAACATGTCCAGATATTTTGAAACATTCACTGATTAATTTGATTGACCTGGTAAAAATTTTGTCTGTTGTGCGCTATGATGCCCAAATATTTGAGTGCATTACATAATATTTAATGCTATATTTTCTATCGTATGTTTGGTCCTAACAGAATTTATCACCATGTGACTTTCCTCTGACCATTTCAGATAAGATCTTATAAGCAATTTTGCAATTTTGCTATGTATGCATTATTATTTTGTTTGCCTAACTTTAAATTGTCTGCTTAGAAGCATTATGTCTGAGGTATTTACTTATCAAATATATAAATGTTGAAGAGATAAGGCCCAAATACAAACCCATGAAGAATATGTCATCCATAGCCCATATCCTGTCCTATCATAAAGTCTGCTAGAGCTCCTTGTCAAAGCCTACCAACAAGCCATATACTGATCCACCAAGTTGATAGAAAAAGCCATTTTATGTGATATTCTGCCAACAGCTTCTGTTCTACTGTCAGATGCTGAAGTCAGTAAACGATACACACATTAATGTTTTCAATATCTGCTATAATGTTATTGTAAAAATGGTTGCAAGGTGTTGTTGTGGAGTGTTCCTTACCATAGGCATGCTGATCGATGTTAGTAAATCCTTTGTTATGTAAATAATACCTTAACATATGTTATTTATTTATTTATTTATTTGTTTGTTTGTTTCCATTTGTTGGCCAGGAATAATCCAAATGAGCTAAAAACCCTATTTCAGTGGAGGTGGGGGATGAAAAGCTCTGCAGTTATACAGCAAGCTTGAATACATATGCAAAGCAATTACAAAATACATATGTACATGTATAGAAAACCTCAGTAATGAAGTTTGCAAATAAATATGTTGACAGTATATGGCAACAGTATAAATATAAGGTTAAGAACATAGTATTGTGGTTAAAGGCAGAAATAGAAGTATGGAGAAATAGAAGCACTGTGATTTCCATTGTTTATTTTTTCTAAACTGGAGAGTAGAATAATAAGATTATAGTTTTTTATACGTTTTCATGAGCCCGCATCACTGTAAAGACTGGCATAACAATAGTTGCTTTCTTAATGGTGGGTGTAGTTCCTCCCTCGCACATTGCTGTAAAGACTGGCATAACAACAGTTGCTTTCTTAATGGTGGGTGTAGTTCTTCTCTAAGTGTATGGAAGTATTTATTAGTTATCCCATTCCTATCTGCCATCAAGTTTTGCCCCTAAAGTAGTAGCCTTAGAAGTATGTTATAGTGTATATTATATTACTCATTAAATTTCCATTTAGTAGACTACTATTATTCATAGGACTCATGGAAGTTCAAAGCTACTGAATCTTGTGACCCTTATACTTCACCAGTTTCTACTCTAGCCTGTAGGCCTCCTCTCCTCTCCTCACCCCTCCGCTCAAGGAGGGCTAGGTCAGTCAAGCCCTAAGTGAATCTATGAATACCCATCCAATTAGCCAGGTCTCATCTGAAGGCTGATAGTATACTGTACTGCTTTATTGTAGAGATAGTATATTTCAAAGATGAGGGTAACATTGAGTAATGACTTTTTTCTGTCCACCTTGTTTTACTGATATGCTGAAGCTGGTTTAGATTCCCTTTTCCTGGTACATGTGAGACTTTGATTTGGGGAGGTATAAGAGGCACTGGACTAGAGTCTAAGATTGCTTGGAAGGCAAAGTATAGGCATTCTCTGAGTAACCTATGACATGTTAAAAAAAGACAGTGTTATAAGGGCTATCTGGTAGTTTAGGGATTTTAAGCTTGTGATCCCCTTTATTAGAATCACCTAGGGAGTTTCAGCTGTGATATGTCTGGTGAGAAACATCCCAATTTATCATAAAACTTAACAAAAATGATCAGATAAAATCTTAAGCATATCACTATTGTCATCTAATTTGTTAGCATTCTGTTTTAGGACAATATTACACCAGGGCTTATGTTCCATCAATGAGTATTGAAAAAAAAAACTTTGTGTTGTCCCTCATGTTGGCTCCCAGCCTGCTAGCATAGAGCAATTGCTCCTATTTTACAATTTGCTAAATATTAATCTGGAGGGTGTTTATTTCAGTTCTACGTATCTATTTCCACCTGCTCTTCGTTGTTTATATCAACCACATCACAGTTGCTCAGACATCTCGATTACTGTGTGGAGCCATAATAATAAAATCTTCCACAGCTATGCTGATTATATACTTGTATGTGAAGTTTGCAAGGAGAATATCCTACACATATTAAACATGATGCTATGACAGTGATGTATGCTCAAGGTGAAAGTGCCAGTAGCTTAAAAGGTAATATACAGCAGGAAGTAAAGTTACAGAAACTTCAGGCAACATTTTATACAATTAAAGTCAATACAACTTGTGAAAATTATTGTTAATGCTATAAAACAAAACTGGATTCACATGTTATTTATCTGCAATATCAGAATAATGGTATTAAAAGAGAGTATTACCTACTGCTGAAAAATGGTTTCAGCAATGTCAAAAAATATATGTGTTTAAGTACTGCATACAAACCAAAGATAAAACCATATAAAATAAGACAAAGAAAGCTATAAGTTGTGAACATTTAAGACACTATTAGGAAGATACATATTCCTTTGTCTTCTTTTTAGTATTTCATCTGCAACAGAGGTATTCCAAAGGCCTCTTGAACAGGTAATTTAAGTTGTGGAAAGTGTAGTAAGCATAGGTTCACAGACTCATAGATTAGTATGTAGTAAACATAGGTTCACAGATGTATAAGTTAGTACTAGACAAGTGATCTGAATGACCATATAGAACATGGCCATGCACTCTAAGAGTTATAGCTGGTAGATTTTCCCCTTCTTGATAAGAGTCATACTGCTATTCCAAAGGCAGCATTTGTGTGAACCCATCCAATCTTCAGTAATTAAGTTGAAAGATGACAATGTGTTAATTGGTTTAACATTCAAAAAAAGTTTGTTTTACAAATAAGGAACCCTTTAGGTAAAAAAAACTAGCACTCCAAGAAATTATGTTTTTTATGGTGTAAGTTGTAAACTCTGGATTGAGTGTTCCTAACATTACCAGTGTTTCAGAGGTGAAAAATAAGAGTAACAAGACAATTTTTAAATAGCCCTGTAGGCTACACAGAGATCCTCACACAGGACTTGTTATGAGACAGAAATTTAGTGGGGGGTTCAGACTAAATTGGGAGCAAACACAACCAATATATTTTATTCTTCTGGTGGGAAAAAATGAGATCTTTCCAACTGGGTTATTTGTATACTTGGCCTAATAAGGTAAGAATGTAGGGAGACTATGCCACCTCTAGAGCTAGGAGATATATCTCTGACAATCTGCTGTGCATTATAAAAAAGTTGTCCTTTTTATTTTTGCTTTGTTGATTGAGTTAGTCCCACTAGACCAGTGACTTCTTTTCAAGGGATCATCAAGGTTATATCCATAGTAACTAGTGGAAAACTGGCCAGGGTACCAGGAAACTTACCCTACTCAGCTAAAACATTTACTTTATAATTAAAGAATAGTTAGACATTAAAGAATTTACCTAAATAATGACAATATCATCATTAAATGGGTTTCCATTTATTTGATAGTAAACAAAAAAAATGCCCAAATTCAATTACACTGTCTTTTTTAAGTCTAATTCCAAAGTAGGAACACCAAGTGTTGGTTTTATCCATCCCTCTTGAAAATATGAGTCTGTAGGGGTGTAAATAATGACACCTAGTTTGTAATCAGCTGAAACCTGGCCAACCACATACCTCGTATATCTGCCTTCACATCACAAAAATAGATTGCAGAGAAAATGGAACCTAGTAATAGAGCCCTAAGAAACTCTAGTAATGACTGGTATGTTAGACAAGAAGGTACAATTAACTTTTTCTGTTCACTATAAAAGCCATTATGTACTCTATTGAGTGATATGTGTGTTAATATTTAAGCTGGTAAGCTTATCATCAATACCCTCATGGAAAACTGCATCCAATGCCTTAGTAAAGTAGAGATAAACATTATAGATTGAATGACTTCCATCAATGGCATCAGTCATACCCTCAACAAAATCAGCCATACTACGCAAGTAATACCTGATCTTTGCAAAATGGATCTGACCAAGTTCAAGCACTTGTAAAGTTCTTAATTTACTGTTAATAAAATTAACCAAAATGTACTCCTGTAGTGTACAAATAATACTGCTAATGCTAATAGAATGTAAATTTACAAGGTAACTGCATGCAGGTGAACCAAAGTCACTGTTTTCCATAAATCAAGCATATAGTCTGTGGAGGAATTTAGATTAAAAAGCTTATAAAGAGTTTCCAAAGTAGTGTACTTTGTGCTAACAAAATAGAGTAGTATACTACTGCAGCTTATGCATTTGCTATTTTAGTTTTATTAATAGCTTCCTTGTTATGGCTCATAGAGATAATGAGATGACTACAACTTAAAGATTCAAGGGAGGGAACATGAGGGAGAATGAGATAAAGAGAATATGTAGCAAATTTATCAACCTGGACAATAGTTATGGCTTTTGTATAACAATAGGTGGTACCATCAATTCCAACTCAGAGCTGTATTATCTCAAATACTCTTTAAATATCTGAAAATTGTTGTGGTCATCCTTGGAAGAGTTAGATACCTTCAAATCATGCTTAGCCTTACCACTCCTAATGATTCATTTGAGGATACTAAAGACCTGCTTGTAGACCTCCTTCCAGTTGAGGTACAGACATTTTTATATTATACATATAATATTGATACCATACAAGTGGTTGTCTTTCTTGAATTCCACTATAAGGGTTAACTCTTGAATTTAGAAACATACTTATGCCTCATAGCATTGTTGCTTCACAGCAAGAGGGTCTCCTGTTCGATTCTCGGCTGGAGCGCCTTATGTGTGGAGTCTACATGTCCTCCCCATGGTCAAGTGGTGTTAAAAAACATGCGTAGAATGGACGTGCCTTCGCTGAAGGCTGGGCATCGAGCTGGCACCTCGGCACCTGTAAAAAATCTACTGCCAATCATTAGCAAACCAGAGTTCCGCTGTGGTGACCCCTAAAAGCCGAAAGAACAAATGAACAAACTTATGCCTCATAGGTACAGATAATACACTGGCTGTAAAAAGCATGGGTAAATGTAATGTTTTCAAAGATTAAGTCAGCATAGGGAAAAGACACCTTTGAATTCCTTTAGGTATTCAAAAAGAGATACAAGTTTTGCTTCGGGGTAGCATCTGGATCTAATTGAGTTTATTCCCTGTCTGATAATAATTGTGATAGGAAACAAATAGGTTTATAGTCAAATGAGTTCATAAAGGCAAGATCAAATATATTATTCCTCCTGATGGGACCTTGTACAATTTGATCAGGGGAGCTGCTATTAATGAATTCTAGGAAGAGCTGGGGATAGATGTTGTCTGTGTAAGACTCTCATTTGATAAATGGATTAATGAAGTCATCTAATCTAAGTACATTGGAATTAATAGACAAGGAATTTAACCTGTTCAGGTGCATTATATGGTCCTTTGTTGACAATGAAGGGGTTCTTTACTTAGTGATAATGTGGCATTTAACTATATTAAATTTCACAAAGATGTCAAGGAGTTCAATATCAGAAGCCTGAAATATTGAGCACAATTTATTTTTAAGCAAGATGAAAACAGATACTCCTCCACTGGCCTCAGATAATCTTAATGATGAATAGATGCCACACATTGATACTGAGATTCTTATAAAGACAATACTACCAGGGTTCTGAACTGCACACATATGAATATGCTTGAATGCCAGGAAAGGCTGTAAATTGGTCAATTTATTATTCAGACTCTTTGAACTAACACAGCCACCTAAATGTAGATTAGAATGTACTAGGTTAGAATGTGTAAGAGCTGTATATTATGAAAAAAGGGCACTATGAGGAAAACAATTCTATACAATGTGTAGCATACGTGAGGACAGAGGTGAAGCTTGGCAATGTAAGCAGGCCTATCAGTCAGTAATGTCCTTGTTGATACCCACTGGATCCCTCCCTGGAATGATACAAGTTAGCAAGCCAATTATTAAATCAATTATTTATTTTTGAAATTGGGTCATTTTTCCTTGCAGAAGACAGAATAATGGTCCAGAAAAGTGCATTCTCTGCCTATACATTTTCTACAGAGATCAGTAGTATCTCTCTGCATCTGTGTCAGTACAGAGCTTATTTATATAGACATGGGCAAAACAGGAGCATGCTCATATTTCAGGTGAATGGACTTAATGATTCTGGTCACATTATGCATCATGGTGCCATTGAAACAGTTGACCATGACCCTATCCTTGCATGATCTGGTGAATGGAGCACCAGTGCACTTGTGTATACCTATGGCTACTAAATTAGTATACAAGGTTTCAGCCTCAGGAGCTGTTAAAAGTGAAGGTTTAGAGACAGAGTGACTCAGTTTAAGTGCAGATGGTGGTGTAAGTGTGGATGTGCTAGAGTGACATGTGAGTGTTTTCATGTTTGTATGTACATGTATATGGTGTGTGTGTGTGTGTGTGTGTGTGTGTGTGTGTGTGTGTGTGTGTGTGTGTGTGTGTGTGTGTGTGTGTGTGTGTGTGTGTGTGTGTGTGTGTGTGTGCGTGCTTAGTATTTGCACAGATAAAGGGTCAACTCCAGACATAATTGTTTGCTTAAATTTCCAGTTCCCTCCTTCACACCTTGAAGAAGCAATATCATCTGTGATACCTGCCCAACAAATGCTTGGAGGTTTAATGAACCTAAAGCCCCCACTAAGGACTAGGCTAATTCAGGAACAAAAAGAGTAACATCCTTTGGAAAAAGCCAAACTGCCTAGCAGGTGCTGTCTCCTTCCCACTTAAGTAGACTTTCTATTAGTGAAACTTTATAGTAGAGCAGTGTTACCAGTGTCACAGGCATATGTTGTTTGCCAGTGCAGTGAGACATGTCTATTATCCATACTGATTCATAGAATCTCATGAATGAACTGGCATAGTTTGGGTGTAGGATGTTTGTGGAGGTGGACAAAAACTATGTATTCACAAGTATTTCAGCAGGATTTACCATAAATATGTGCAAATACATTTAAAAAGATAAACACTTTCAGTACTTTCACTCATAATGCCTGGTCATAAAAACACTGCAATAAAAATGCTTGTCAGTAATTCTGATTTCAATATGGGTCATTGAGAGAGATTATTTACCACCGATTACCTTCCTTCATATTTTCAAATAGTAAATTCTTATTTGTCATGGGGTTATTTTTTAAGTACCATTACTAGACTGTAAGGCAATATATTGTAATCTTGTTTTATTACCATTCATTTTTGAGACATTTAATATAAAATATAATGAAACAAGCAAAAAGTCACAAGCATTAGTACATATTTCATTAACCTATAAGAAAAAAAATACTCCTACTGAACTTTGTAAAGATTTGACACCACCTTGCAGGTTTTAATAATCTCTTACTGGGTTCTAGCAAAATGAACAGTAAGTTACCAGCCATAAGAGAAGTGTATAGGTTTATGAGAAAAATCTTAATAATGTATATAATGTGTTGAGTATTAGAAGAGTAAGAAAACAGATGAGCACAATAAATAGAACAAGTAAAAGTAACATAACTCAAGAGAATATGCAACTGTGCAGCTATACTAATCAAAAATGAAAATGCTGCAAGGAAACTCCAAAATGAAAAATAAAAAGAAAAGCACAAGGGAAACGTCATCATGGGAATATCGATTAAAGAAAACATTAAAAGAAAGAAAAGAAAAGAAGTATCATTCACATTCATAGAAAACATAAAAATCAGAAGTGGTTGTTAATGCTTTGAAAGCTACAGCAAAAGAAATAATTTTAAAACAGATTAGAATATATACTATGTCATTTCAAACAATAGATGAAAAATCCTAACACAACCTGAAAAACTGAGAAGGAATAACACTAAGAAAAATATCAGTAAAAATACAAAGTATGCAATTAATTGATGACACACAGACGTTTACACAGGACAATGGGAAAGAAAACACCCAAATATGAAAAAGGTAATAAATCTAAAGAAGTGTCAATCACGATTCCATTTGAACATAAAAGCACTCGATTAGATAAAACATAAAAGAAGCAATAAGAAATGCTAGCATATAGTGCATACAATGAAATAAGTGTCAGTGAAAATGATTTAATATTAAGAAATACTATGATGGCTGCCAAAAAAGCAATTATTAGAAAATGGAAATCAAAATCTACACCAACTAAACTAGAAGTAGTGAATATAGTAACAGATATAGAACAGCTGGAACTGAGATATTTAGAAAAGGGTAGGAGCATGAAATGAGAATTGTGGCAACAATACATACAGGGAGGAATGAGGTTTAAAAGAAGGCAGGATGTCAGTATGGATTGTTTTCATTTGTATAAATATATGACTGGTTATGTTGTAAGTGATGGTTTAATAAAGATGTTTCTTGTTTAAAAAAGGGAAGGAATTGAATAATTTATGTAATGTTGTCAAGTTGTATGATTGTTCACATATACGCTATCTAGCAATGTTTGTAAACATTGTAAACATGCAGTGTTTGTAAACATGAACTTCCTGATACAGTTTGCTTACTTTTATATAAATATAAATTTGCCTATGTCACAAGTGATAATTCAATAAAGGTGTTTAAAAAACAAAGCACTATCAGATGGAGAATCCTGGAATCTGAACTTATACCCAGCTTCTGCCTGACGCTACTGATATGTCTGCAGCTTGAGTTAGCCTTGCAAATAAATTATTTTATAGATATTCAGAACTGACACCAGGCTGGTTTGCTATAGCAAAACTATATTCTTCCTTAAAAATGAACTTTAAGATATCCTAAGAAATGCTGACCAGAAACTGTCCTTCCATTATATAAGTTAGATAACAATTGCCTTGCCACCACAGTTCTGTGATCTTATTGAAGCCAATAACCATTGATTCTAGCTACATATATATATATATATATATATATATATATATATATATATATATATATATATATTATTGCCTTTCATGCATAACTTGATTGCTTTTTTGTCAGATATACAGTTATTGAGGATGATAATATGCTTCAAAAACTAGAAACAATGTCCAATCCATTGAATAAAACTGTTCTCTAATTAAATTATAACTCAATTATTTCAAACTCCTCAACTTGTCTTCTTCTTACACGAGTGTTGTCTCAGCCATATTGATACATTTAAATGAACACATAGCTATAAAATGTACTTAGATAACTGTTAAGAATAAATTATCTGTGCAACACAATGATGATAAATTGGGCAGCAGCATAAAATGAAATAATTTAGTATTTCATATTTAACAAATAAGGACAATAGTTAAAACAATAATAATTCTTCAACTTACAGCTGCATTCAAATGTATTTACAAATTTGCAAACACATTTGGGAGATCACATAGGCTTAATTTCTTAGTTTTGTTCTCAAGTTGATGATCAATATTTTACATATGAATGGTGAAGAGGAAGTGAACATATACCAAAAATTAAAAGGTAGTAAAGGCAGTTCAGAACAGAGAACTGCACATGCGCTGGGTCTTGAAAGTTGTAAAAAATATGACTGATATTAACAGATGCAGGCTCTGTATTACAGAACTAGAAATACATTTCACCGATACTAACAGATGCAGGCTCTGTATTACAGAACTAGAAATACATTTCAGAGCCAGATACGTAAAGTACTTAGGTCTGTGACTTTTGTATACAGAAAGAAAATCATGTGGCATGATCATCATTTAGGAAACTGTGCAAATATTACAATTTAGAGTAGTCAAGAAATAGCATATAAATTATGAAATAATGTTCATATAGAGAACCAACCAGTATCAAGAATTTAGAATTGTAAAAAGTCAGTTCCATTTAATACAGATGATGAAAGTAGACAAAAATAGGGTACATTATTAAAATAGTCACACCTAGCTTCTATAGATACCTGTGTACTAAAAGATGTAAAATTGTAATTATCAAGACATACAAGCAAGAACTAGAGGAATGTGAAACAAGGATACCCAGACCATTTCTATGATACTGGGAACAACAGAGATGGTAAAACTAAATTTCCAAGTATGTCTGAATATGATTATGACGTTAAAACAAAAGCCAAGCACCACAAATATACTGAACTAAATGGAAGCAGTTTTATAAGATGTAGTGCTTTCATCATAAGCAATATCATGGACGTCTTCAGAATTAGTCACAATATTAAAAAACAGGTTTTTAAATATGCTATCTTATCACATTATGATGTCATGTGATAATGAAAAAAGAACATCTTTAAAAAAATCGTAAAATTTTAAAAGTAAAAATTGCACATTAAGTAATGCTATGTGGTTTTGTTTTACACCTCTTGCTACTAGTCTTGTTTTTGAGTTTTGATGCTTTGCTTATAATATTGCCGCTTTTTACAAGAGCAACATATAAAATTATGTCACAAAACTCCCAAAAACAGAATATGATGACAACAATAACAAAAAATATAACTTAGAAACTTGCTTTTACCCCTACATCCAGTGTAAGTTCTTGTGCTTCGCATATTCAAGCAAGTTATATGCGTAAAATCTTTTATATCTATGCCAGCAAAGGGAATACTCTGAGTAACATAAAATCAAACGTAATACGTATTACTCCTTTCCCAGTTATAGTTCCACTGCTTTCAGGTTCATAATGGCATACCGTGAAATTTCAGCAAGCATCCCTGCAATACAGGTAATCCCATATAAAATAAATAAGGATGACATTCAGGCTAGTTTGCAGGTGTTGAAAATGGCACCCTTGACAACACCAAAGACTCAGGTAATACTGGTTCCATGAAATTTAGTTATGCTCTGACTTATAAATGAGGTGCATTCTTCTCATAGCTGTAAAACGCCCAAACACTTGGAGAAATTAAAAAAATGGAGATTAAAATTTGTTGCTAAAAGCTCAGCTGCATAGATGCAATTATATATTTTCCTCACCAACAACACCTTATCCTCTTAACTCATGCAGCACTGTATCCTCTTAAAGATCTCTATTTAGAAAGAGAGCAACCCTGTCACCAAGTATTTCATCTCTTCAGAGTGCCTACCTGGTGAAGAATGCAAGTATCATGTTTATTTGCTGTATATGTCAACTCTGGCCTTACTTGTATAGATCTTTTTAGATTAATCAGACATATGTTTTAACATATTGCTTAAGTAGAATTAATCCGAAATAATGTAGACGCATGAGTGGGATAAAGCATTTTGGAGCTGCATTTGTCCATTATTAGTACATGGGGGAAGTTCTGGGGTACATTTTATTTTTCCCATGCATAGATCCAAGTTGCACTTGATTACATACAGGGATGAACTATGTTTTATATGGCTAGGGAGTCTTTTCCTGAGCAGTGGTATCCTCTGCAAGATATAAATGTCCTTCAAACTGTCCTGTTGATGTTGCAGAAGAGGTTTAGAGCCACAGAATGAATATTTCTGATGCAATTGAACTTGTGGATATGTAGTAAATCCATAAGGATTGGGCTGTATTGTTTCAAAGTATTTTATAATTGTAACATTCTCTTACATGATCAGATGAGGGATTTGTAGCTTTATTATTGTAGTCATCTATAAAGAGCTGTATACTGCTATAAATAACTTTAGTTATGAGGATAAAGTTAGAAGTGTAATAGACAAACGTAAGAAAAGGCATATACAGGAGCAGAAGGAAGCTCTGTAAGGTTTTATAAAGTATTCCAAGATATGATGTGTCTAGACTCTTGTCCCGTGCTTAAAGGTTATATACTCTTTACCTTTAAAGATGTTTATTTTACCTTAATGATCTTATTAAACATACACTTCTATCATTTATTTCACAATCGCAGCCATAAAGTTGTATATGTGCTAAACAGATGTTCTAAATGATTTATATATATGACATATTTATGACTCAAGCAAGCTCATATTTCTGGAGCAGATTACCATCTATTTTAAGAATGTCAACATTTTTTACCATATTTTGTAAGAATGTCAGAGTTTATTCTTCTTCTTCTTTTCCCAGTTAGGGGTTGCCACAGCAGATCACCTGTCCGCTCATGACTGGCAGTGGAGTTTTAAAGTGTCAAGTTGCCAGCCCGGCGCCCAACCTTACACAGAAGGCACACACATGCACACACTCACACCTAGGGCCAATTTAGAGTGTCCAATCCACCTACTGCATGTCTTTAGGATGTGGGAGGAAACCAGAGCACCTGGAGGAAACCCACATGACCACAGGGAGGACATACAGACTCCACACAGAAGGCACCCCAGCCGAGAATCGAACCAGAGAACCTCTTGCTGTGAGGCGGCAATGCTAACCGCTGCACCACTGTGGCCACCCAAGGATGTCAGAGTTTATTACGGTTGTTAAATTAATATTTGCTGTATGAGAAGGTAGATACAATCACATGTTTATATTTTGGTACTCTCCTTCCCTGATGGCTTTTTTATAATAGGATCAAATTCAAATATGAAAATATAGAATTCATTGAATGGATTAGTAATAAACAAAAAGAGGAAGCCATTTGTTCCATGGATGAGCCATTGAACAGAGGACTCATCTGCCTGAGTTTTTAAAAGCTTATGTGGATGATAAAAGATGTCATGACACTTATTAGAAAGAGCAGAGGTTCTCTATTTACATATTTACAGTTGTCATTTTCACATATCTATAAATTCACATATACACATATCAAAGGCAGTTTAATCCATTAAATAAACACTGTTATACTAGAAACACCATAGGTTCATAGGTTGGTTCATAGGTTCATAGGTTGGTACTAGGCTATCAGCCCTAGGGCCTATACAAGCCTAGCCATAACAATTCTCTGGCTATTTCTTCCCACATTATTTACTTTCCTGGACCCCTGTCTAGCAGGGCAACTGACGTGATCCCTGGGGTGAATTTCCTTTCTCCCATCCAATCGTCAAGGTTCCTCTTGAAGAGGTCCAAAGAGGCACTCTACTTGACATGTATGGACAATCTATTCCAGAGTCTGGGGAGTCTCTGGGTCAGGAACCTATCCCTCCAGCATGTTTTGTTTATTGTGATGACAAAGTTTAGATCCCTGAAGTGTGTAGCTCTGAGGGATTGGGGTTTCTTTAAGTGTAGCATGTCCAACAGCTCTGGGTTTGACATGGCCTTGTATGTTAAGCAGAGATTGCCTCTGAGTAGACGATATGTGACAGAGTATAGCTGGAGTTTTTTAAGGAGGTCAGCGTAGGGCATCTGCTTTAGGCCTGTGATTCTTTTAGTGAGGTATTTCTGAGGCCTTTCCAGTTGTTGCAGATTTCTTGAGAGGTACATGCCAAATGGGGCATTGTATTCTATAATGGATCTAATTAGGGATGAGTACAGTGGGACAATGACCTCCTTTTTTCTGGATGAAAAGCCCTTCGTGATGAGGTGTGCCACATAGAAGGATTTCCTGACTGTTGTGGCGATGTGGTTATCGAAGGTGAGACCACTGTCCACCTGTGTCCCTAAGTCTCTTATCACACTTTCTGTGTTTAGTGTACTGCCACCTATATGGTAATTCATGGATGCATGTTTTTTCCCAAAGGGATAACAATACATTTCTTGGCATTGAGCTTGAGCCCATGGCTCTGGCACCAAGCATCTGTTTCTGTAAGGCCCTTTTGTAGAGTATCCACATCATTTTGGGATTCAATAATGGCTCCCAGTTTGCAGTCATCTGCAAACTTTGTTAGCCAGAGTCCCTTAGTGTTGACCTGTACTTCAGAGAAGTAGATGCCAAACAAGAGCGGCCCCAGGACTGAACCCTGAGGTACTCCACTTGTCACTTGTCTGGAGCTGGATTTGGAGTCAGCTACTTTTACAGTGTGGGTTCTATCAGTAAGCCATTTAGCAACCCATTGGGTGACATAGGGATTAATGCCCAACTTAGTAAGTTTATCTATGATTCCAGAGTGGGGGATGGTGTCAAAGGCCTTGGCAAGGTCTAGATAGGCTGTGTGGACCACCTTACCCTTGTCCATGGCTCTGGAGACT
Organism: Protopterus annectens; assembly: GCF_019279795.1. Classification (NCBI taxonomy): domain Eukaryota; kingdom Metazoa; phylum Chordata; order Ceratodontiformes; family Protopteridae; genus Protopterus; species Protopterus annectens. The sequence continues at coordinate 568,650,823 of NC_056726.1, forward strand.
GATTCAAAGAAGTCAATCAGGTTCAGGAGACAAGATCGGCCCTTCACAAACCCAAACTGGGTGGGGTCCAGTGTTTGAAGGTTGCCAATGTCTTTGTTTATAAGTTCCATGATAATACGCTCCATGGCCTTGCAGATAAGGCTTGTCAGACTGATGGGACGGTAGTTTCCGGGATCCATGGTGAATTGGGATAACTGTAGCTCTGCGCCATTCAGTGAGCACGAAACCTGAGGTGAGGCTATGATTAAACATGACACTTGGGTGAGGTGCCAGTTCATATTGTAGTTCATGTAGTACACAGCCCGGGATGTCATCTGGTCCCATGGATGCTGTATTCTTGGCTTTAGAGAGTGCGTTTTGTACCTGTGTGGCCATTATTACTGGAATTTGGCAATCTTCCGGTATTGAGATGGGCCATTTAGGGGGTGAGAGGGGGGTGAAGTTGGCACTGAATCAATCTGCCAGGATATTGGCAATATCCTTTGGATCAGTATATTTAATGCCATTCTGTTTTAGCTCAGAGCAGATCTGAGCATTGCCATTTAGATTCTTGACATAGTTATAGAATGCTTTGTGGTTGTCTTTGGAATCTTTGGCAATTTTATTTTCGTAACTAGCTTTGGAGGATTTTATGAGGCATCTCAGTTTCTTACTGAGGCTAGTAAGGGAGTTTTTTGCATCCTGGGATTTTCCTCTTTTCTGCAAAAGATTCTTCCTTTTGTTGTAAAGTTTGTTTATGGCAGGGGACCACCAGATTGGTTTCCTTTTTTTGGATGAGAGCATTTTGGTTCTATTTGGGATGGCACGATTCATGCATGAGTGGATGTGCTCGTACAGTGACTTAGTGTAGGATTCAGCAGTTGAACTTTCAGTTCCTGTCTGCATGGGTGTTATGAAGTTTGTCACTTCTGACTTGAGTAGCATGAAGTTGGCTTTGGAGAAGTTTATTATGGTGGTTTCTTTACTGGGGGGTGGGGGTGGGATGTGGATGTTAAGGGTGATTAGCTTATGGTCAGACCTGACTAACGAGGGGGTGACCATAGGTATGGAGCATTGATTTCCCATGTTGATAATGACCAGGTCTAGGATATTGGAGCCCCTGGTGGGACTATGGATTAGTTGATCCAGGGCATTGGAATTTATGAATTCCAAGAACCATTGCGCAAAGGTGTTGGGACATGAGTAGTTTTCCCAGTTAATGGTAGGGTAGTTAAAATCACCCAGTATTAGGGTGTTTGGTTCTATCTTAATATTTTCCAGTATGTTTAGAAAGGTGTAGTGAGAATCTTGGGGTATGGTGGGGGATCTGTAGCAAGCTACAATTTGAATTGCCGTCTTACCTAGTGTTAGTTGCACTTGGAGAATTTCAGACACATTGTGTTGGCCAACTAGCCTGGTGGTGTGAATATCCTTGGTGAATATTGACACTCCTCCACCTTTAGTGTTTCGGTCCTGGTTTGGTGGCCGAAAAGTGTGGTAAGAGTTGTAGCCTGGTATTGCAGGGGTGCTCTCTGGAGCCTTGAACCAGGTCTCAGTTACTGCACAGATATCAATGTTCTCCATTTTTAGGAGTGCCTCGAGAGAGTGCATTTTGAGGTTTAGACTTCTAGCATTGAGTAGCATTACCTTCAGATTTTGCATGCTTGTACCTGTTACGGTGGTGGTTTTGTCCTTTGAAGTTTGCCTAGAAAAGGCACTATAGGGGTGGCAAGAGCCTTAGCCAGTAACCTGAATCCCAGGGGTGACAGGTGCAGACCATCTCTGGCAAAGCATCGTGGTCTGTCAATCATGTCATCCCAGGCAGACAGATACTGGATCCCCTTTGAATGACAACAGAAGCTTAGCCAATTGTTGAAGTCAATCATTTTATCCTTATATTGTGGTATCATTCTGGGTGAAGGCAGGATGCTACTCAGGGCTAGGGTCATACCTGCCTGGGCCACATGATCTGAGAGCTCTTTCATGTCTCTTTTCATGTAGTCCAGGGAGGTACGTCTCAAGTCATTCACTCCAACATGGACAATGACAGAGTCATATTTGTACTTGTTGTGGAGTGACTTGAGTGCATGCGTTATGTGGCGGATCCTGGCACCCGACAGGCAGCTGACTGTAATTTTCTCCTTATTCAACCTGGTGAGAGGGACATCAGTGTGCCGGACTATAGAGTCACCTATGACTAAAGTGTTAGGTACATTGTCTTGCCTTAGGGGCTGTTGCTGGGTGGCACACTGGTGTTGTGAACTATGTGACACATTGGTTGTGATTGGTGTTTGTTTGCGTTTCAGCTTCAGAGGTCTTTGTTGCTTGGGCAGGTTACAGTTAAGGGCCTCTGCATATGTGGATTTAGTGTTGCTATATGTGGGTGTGGTGGTGCGGGTTTAGAAGGGCTATGTGTTGCTTGAGATGTAGTGTGGGTGTTAACCTTCTCCTCTTGACGGTTTAGCACAATCTTGGGTGGAGAGAGCTTTGCTTCCATTTTGGCTATGTAAGTGCATCTCTCACAGGTTGTAGTGTTGGGTGGTAGGAGGAGAGGGTTGTCTGTGTACATGAGGCAATTGCTGCATTGCCCCAGTATGCCCAGATTCACCAGGTGGACAGGAGAAATCACCAGAAGCTGACCCTTGGACATGCTTGGTTTGGGGCTTTTTTTTTTCTTTGTAAAGTATAGGAGCTGTTTGCTTAGCAAGGTACTTTGCAATTATAGGCTGTTTAGTGCCTACTATTAATTTCTCCTTGTTAACAAGGAGAGTTCAGTGTTTGTATGAGTTTAAGGCTTCCTAGTGCTTTCCAGCAGGTATTAGAGAAAGTGCTAGTCACAGGGATGCTTAAAGGTAAGATTGAAAAGAATGCACTCTGCAGTGTGCACTAGAGAAGTTAGATGTGAAAGTAGGTAACTTGAGTTTTACATGTTTAAAAAGTTAAGGTTTAGTGGAGAGTTACTATTTTTAAAACAGCAAGATGGATTGAAAGGGGTGGTCACTTTTGTATTTTGGTACTATGAAATACTGTAGGATGGCCAATAAATTTAAATAATTGAAGGGGTAGGATTTCAAAAATGATGATTTTGTGATTACTCATTAGAAAGAGCAGAGGTTCTCTATTTACATATTTACAGTTGTCATTTTTACATATCTATAAATTCACATATACACATATCAAAGGCAGTTTCTCCCCCACTATTTTCCCCAAACCACTGTTATTTTTGTTTATTCAAAATCTCACAGATCACCAGTGGTGGCTGGTGACTTCAAATCAAAGGGGGGGGGGCTGCAGGAGACAGCTGAATGGGTGGGGTCAATGGGAATGTGTTAGGCTAACTAGAAAGGGGAGGAGCTATGCTCAAAACCACAAAAACTGTAACTTTAATTAAATACACTGCTGCCCTGGGTGCCAAACCATCATTATGAGAGTCCAATCAAGACAAAATGAAGTCTACAAGAAAAAATATATCTGATGTTGTAAATCTTGTTTATTCATTACCATTAGGACCTCAGTTCCATCGTCGGAACCGATACAGCTGTTTCCAGGCTCGTGCCAGCCAAAAACTTTCAGCTAAGACCTATCCATAATGCCCCTCTCCTAGTTACTTCAGATCACGTTTGCCGCGTTCCTAGTCAGATGTACTAGCCATCTCTCTCAAAGCTAAGTAGAAATTTGTTAATTTTAAGACAGTTTCTCTTTAAAATTATTACATTTTTAGTCAAGTTAGCCCTTTCTCACTGTTGCCTATAACCTAGGCCTATTTCCTACCCTTTTCCTGGATAATTTAATTTTTTACCTTTATTTGTACTGTCCCTCTCTCCTGTCTTTGACAGGCCTTTCCTTTTTACTAGTAGTATTATTTTTAAAATAACATCATTGGTATTTTCTCCCTTAATTTTTCTGTAGGATAGCCTTGTTGCCTTACTATGTCAGACAAGGCTAAGTTGGGATGTGACAAGTGTGGACGTAAGATGCTAAACTCAGATACACATGCTCGTTGTGTCTACAGTTTGGGCATGGATCATATTAAAGCTGACTGTAACATTTGTGCTAGTTTTAGTAATTGTACACTAGCAGAATGTAAAAATAAACTTAACTTAAGAAGGATTACTCAAGACACCTTTTTCAGAGGCTCTATCTGGGTTGGAGGTCCCACCCCCTCCAAAGACCAAAAAACATAAGGAAAAATGGATTACTCAAGACACCTTTTTCAGAGGATCTATCTGGGTTGGAGGTCTCACCCCCTCCAAAGACCAAAAAAAAAAAATAAGGAAAAATGGATTACTCAAGACACCTTTTTCAGATGCTCTATCTGGGTCAGAGGTCTCACTCCCTCCAAAAACCAAAAAACATAAGGACAAACGGAGTCACTCGGTTCCTGCATCTCCGTCAGTTACGGAACTGAGTTGGCTCCATTCTTTGCTGGGGCCCTCGGCGCAGACCTTTTCAGCACCAGGCTCTGTATCTTCTCCCTTGTTGCCATGCATGATATTCACCCCTATTTCGGTTCTGACCATGGCACAACTGACTTCAGTGCCGTCCTTGGATCCGACATCAGCTCCGATTGTACCTGGTTTTGCACCATACCTAGCCATGGTGCCAACAGTTTCTTAGGCTCCTTTGGCTCCAAAACTCGAATACCTGCCAAGGGCAAGATACTTCCATTCCGGTGCATACGGTCTCGGTTCCGACAGCAGTGTTTTCCCTGTCGGCACCATCCAGCCTTGCTGCATCTGCTCCGGTGGAACTGATGCTCTCCTGAAGCAGTGCTTGGACCATCCATACCTTGGTACCTAGCCCAGTGCCTATTTTCTCACTGGCGTTGTCTATCTCCATGGCTCTGACGGCTTCCAGTTCTCTCAGAGCTCCTCACCTGGAGGTGGGCTCTTCATGGTGAGGTGTGACCCCAGTTCTGAGGTTGTCCCTCCCGGTTCTGGACTCCCATCCTTCCTCAGGGTGGCTTGCTGTACAGGTAGTGGACTCGCAGTCAGCAGCAATGACATCAGTATCAGAACCCTCCCCTAGCATGCACTTCTACCAACCCTCTATTTTAGGGCCCCGGGCACGGGAGTCACTAGAATCCTCTTTGAAGGGAACCCCTTCTCTAGAGTCCTCCTCAGAAGATCTCACTGGGGAGCCACCCTGGAAGAAATGTTGCAAGGAGAAACACCTTGATGCACTGGAGGAATCTATCACCAAAGACACTGATTGTGATGAGGGGGAAGGGTCCCCATGGTCTTCCCCAGAAAACATCTCATTTGAAGACAGTCTCAAAATCCTCAAGCAGCTGGGAGATTGGAAGTCCTAATACCCTTCTTCTAAGGAATCAGTGTTCCTGCAGGCCTTCTGTGCCCAGCCATCTACTTCCTGGGTGACTCCACTGGCAGATGACCTTGTTAAAATTGTTGTGTAGCATGACTGGAAGGCCCTGGACAACGTAGAACCTGTCCCTCAGAGGCCAGACAAAAAATTTTATCTACACTGAAGACCAGACCCACTGGTCCTAGCAGTTGACAGTTGAGTCTATGGTTGTGGTGGCAGCCACCAAGAGGGAACTGGTAGAAGATAGTTCCACTGTCCATCCTCCAAACAGAGAGTCCCAGAGCATGGACAGACTAGGGAAATGGACCTATGCTTCAGCGACATTCACCATTCGGTCACTGTACTATCTGGTACACTTTACTTGCCTCCAAAGAGACCTAAATTCCGAAATGTCTCCCTCTTTGATGAGGTACTGCTTGATGAGGTCACTGTACTATCTGGCACACTTTACTTGCCTCCAAAGAAACCTAAATTCTGAAATGTCTCCCTCTTTGATGAGGTACTGCTTGATGAGGTACATGATACTGTCGCCTTGCAGCTATCTACCCTTGAATCCATCTCAAACTCCTCAATGCATTTGATATCTCACTCCACCGAGGGGCAACTCGAGCTGCTGCATCAGGCATTATCATGAGACGTAATGCTTGGATGCAGTTGTGTGACTTCACAGACCCCTTTAAATCTTCCTTCATCAATGCACCTGTCGATGAATCTGCACTTTTTGGACTTACACATAGTGAGAAAGATGGAAAGACCTTTTCTGCTGTGGGCATATGCCTTTCCAACCCCCAGAGGTCCTACTCCAGGAACCAGAAGGGAGGAAATATGTGGTTCAAGAAATCCCAAGGACCTTTTCATGACATTCGCGGTGAACTATCCCCCAACTCATATGGAAGATGTCCCTTTCGGGGTAGATGGGGTCTGCGTAACCAGGGTGCTAGAGATTCTTCCGGCAGACCCTACCAGTGGTCCTGAGCAGCAGCCCAATTGCTTTCCTCTGGAAGCAGTTGGGGGTCATTTTTGTCTGCATCTACCAGCCTGGCATCTTATTACTACCGATGTTTGGATGCAGAGAATAATATTCAGAGGCTACCAAATGCCATTCGATTTAACTCCCATCTTTGATGTACCACCCAATCAGAGGGAATTAGCAGCCTTAGAAATAGAAAAGCTGCTAAGGAAAAGAGTCATCCAACCAGAACCACCAGACCAGACAGGATCCAGGTTTTACTTGAGGTTTCTTTTAGTGCCAAAAAAGACAGGGGACTGGAGACCAATCCTGGATCTCAGCCTATTGAACAAATGTATCAAACGTCAAAATTTCTGGATGGCACAATACAGTCCATTCTTCCCTTCCTAGGGAGCAATAACTGGATGTGCTCTATAGACCTCCAGGACATGTACTACCACATAAAGATGAATCACTGCTCCCGACTGGGGGCCAATCACTACCAGTTCAGGGCACTGCCATTCGGTCTCTTGACAGCCCCTCGAGTGTTCACCAAATGTATGGTAGTTGTGGTAGCTCCTCTTTGACTAAAAGGATTTCAGGTGTTTCCCTATCTAGATGATTGGCTCCTTACCGCTCTGTCCAGGAATCTTCTTACACTCAAGGTCTCACTCTCCGCTTGGGGATTACAATCAACAAGGAAAAATCTTCAACACAACATCCTGTCAAGCTTCTCTTCCCCCTTCACAGGTTTTCGAACATAACACACCAAATCCAAGACCTTCATCCTCAGAACTATGAACCAGCACATCTTGTACTGCAACTCTTAGACTCCATGGTGGCTGCCATTATGTTGGTACCACTGGTGAGACTGCACATGAGAATCCTACAGTGGCTCCTTTCTGCACAAACGAATCTTTGGTGTCGACCGTCCTGTCTTCCCCACCCCATGGTCACAGTGACCACAGACATTTCCCCATTAGGGTGGGTAGGCATTTCCAGGGGAAGACTGTCCAAGGCACCTGGTCCCCCATGGAGGCCAATTTGCACATAAATGTCCTGGAACTGAGGGCAGTTCTCCTAGCATTGCAAGAGTTCCATGCGTCCCTACCCTCTGGGACCATTGCAATTCAGTCAGACAACATGTCAGTCATCTGGTATATCAACAAGCAAGGCAGAACCAGGTCTTACCCCCTGTGTCTGGAAGTCATGAGGATTTGGCACTGGGCGATAGCTTCCAACCACTTCCTTATAGCAACACACCTTCCCGGGAGTTCCAACCTTATTGCGGACAATCTTTGCAGGAACATCCTGATGCCTCAAGAGTGGTCCCTCAACCCTGTAACAGCGGATCGGATCTTCCAACACTGGGGCAAGCCTTCTTAAACTACAAATGCAGAAGCTACTTTGCCCTGTTCCTCCCTCAGGGGAAACCACCGAGGGATGCTCTAATGCACAACTTGCCACCGGGTCTTCCCTATGGCCTCATCTGATTCACAGTCTGTGGATCCTGGATCATTCCCAAGATCATTCCCAAGACCTGTTAATTCATCCTCAGGGACTGATTCATCTGAACCTGCACAGTCTCAAGCTCACAGTTTGGTTCCTTCACTTCCAATGATTGCCAGACTGCCTGACATCCCATCTCCTGTTCATGAAATTCTTCTGGCTTCACATAAACCTTCCACTTGGAAAGTTTATTCTAGTAAATGGACTAGGTTCTCTGTTTGGGCCACAGATCATAACTTAGACCCTTTCTCTATGCCTATTCAAAAGATCCTACAATACCTGACTAATGTTTTTTGCATGCAGGAGCCTCAGCTTCGACTATCCCTGTACATTTAGCACCTATCGCCAATTTTCATAATGATCTTGATAATTCTTCAATTATGTCACACTGCCTATGCAAGAACTTTTTGAAAGGAGTATTACATGTTAAACCTCATGGTCAAGCCTCCCTTAGAACCCTGGGACTTGACCTTGGTACTTCAGTCTCTCACAGGTTCTCCTTTTAAGCCTTTTGATTAATGTAATTTGCAATTTTTGTCATGGAAAACCTTACTTCTAGTAGCACTTACCTCAGCGAGAAGAGTATCTGCGCTGCAGGTGTTGAGTGTCAAGAGTCCTTACTTGATCTTCCACATGGATAGGGTATCATTTCATACTGACCTTTCTTTCTTGCCCAAGGTCATTTCTGGCTTTTCAATTAATCAATCTATTGACCTGCTGGTTTTCTTCGCTCAGCATTCTAACAGAGGGGAGTACCTTTTGCACAACCTTGATGTGCATCGGCAGCTTCGTTTTATTTGTTCAGGACTAAATCTTTCAGGAAAACAGATCAATTGTTTGCGGCCTTTGAGGACCCAGGTTAGGTAAACCTGTTTCCAAAGTGACTTTATCTTCCTGGCTTAGAAATATCATTACCTTTACCTAGCAACAGAATAAGCTATCCTTACCTTCCAGAATAAAGGCTCATTCTACCAGATCTATGGCTACTTTTATAGCATTTCATTCCAGAGCCTCTATGGATGATATCTGCACAGCAGCCACTTGGGCAAAACCTCATACCTTTATATCCCATTACAAATTGGATTTTGCCTCCAGAGGACAGGCAACTTTTGATTCTATGGTGCTCAGGAATATCCTTCCTTAGGGTCACCCAGGACTCAAGTAGCTGGGGACTCGGTCCTAATGGTAATGAATAAACAAAGATTTACAACATCAGATAAAGAAGTTATGTCTTACCATAACATTCCATCTGTGTTGTAGATCTTTGTTCATTCATTACTTCCCACCTCCTTCCCCCTGCCTGGACTCCTGGTGGACTTTAGGAACTCCTGGTTAAGGTATTTGCTCAGACAGAGCCTCCTACTATTTTTTTTCTATTGCTACATCTATTATATAAGGGTGGGCAAACTCAATCTGAAGTAACCAGGAGAGTGGCATTATGGGTAGGTCTTAGCTGAGAGTTTTTGGCTGGCACAAGCTTGGAAATGGCCATATTGGTTCCGAGGACGGAACTGAGGTCCTAATGGTAGTGAATGAACAAAGATCTACACCACAGATGAAATGTTATGGTAAGACATAAGTTCTCTTTCAATGCATTGGCTGCATGACAGCTTACTTAATATCTAGATGGAAACAAAAAGGTTGTGAGGCATGAAAAAATAATTTACTTTTTAAATACATTACTGGAATGTCAGTCAAAATCAAGTATAAGAAAAAACAAGCAGCACACAACTCAAACAACTTCTCCTTGCTCTGCAGTTCTAATTATAATTTATATTCAGCTTTATTAAACTACCAAGTAATGTGCTGAAAGTAGCAATCTCTGTGATACCCCCATTTTTAAAAATGTTTCTTATCCAAAAATGACCTGCTGCCTGACAACAACTATCTACTTGTTTCATGGGGAAAACATGATCAAAGTAAAAAATGAAAAGCAAACAAGAAACAAGCTCAACATACATTGCTTAAAGGATTACTGCACAGGTTATGGACCGCACAAGATAAATTGGCATTCGGTTTAGTTTGCAGGTAAAGCCTGCAAAGATGACTGCAAGTCTCTAACAAATGTAATGAGCTTCTTAAAATAATGTAATCCTGTCCTTTATTACAAATACTGTCATATGCATTTTAATACCCAAAGCTTATACGTTATCTAGTTATGTAAGTATTCTCTGCATGGCAACAACAGAAAAGCTTTCAATGTTGGCAATTCTTTAACAGTGTGTTTATTAAAACCTACTTGCATCTTACAATCTCAGACAAGCTTACCTGATGGTCATTAAAGCACAGTGCAACAGGCACTTTCTGAATAATAATAAGCATAAATCAACAGTATAAAAATATGACAGAAACCAGAACATTTTGCAAAATAAAGGACAGATGAAAAGCCACTGTAGTACTTGTGTCTACCTTGGATGGGGGGATACTCTGCACATTTACACTGCATAATTGCTCCTCACCTTGCCTGGACACATCCAGAGTCACTACATGGGGGAGTGGGGTGCAATAAGTATGTCACAATTTGAAATGTCTCTGGCGGACTGTGATGGCCCTGACACATTTGTCATACCTCTCAACCTCAGAGCAAGAAATCTGGACAAAGCCATACACAGAAGTGAGACAAAGGCCCAAAAATAAGGCCAATTTTTAAATATTGCTCTTATAAACTTAGAAAGATAATAGAATAGTAGGTCTTGCATTAGTATGGATTTTCTGAAGGGTATGAAATCTGAAACTGAAATGTCTGTCATTATTTTCTAACTTCAGTCTTTAATGATTTCACACTAATTTGCCAAAAAAACACAATTTTATAAAAAATGGACCAAAAATGTGATGCAAAAAGATAAAATAGCCACACAATATAGCTGGGAACCTGTCAACAAAGGGACACTTTTTAATATTTGTACCGCTAACTTGAGCAGCTGACAAAATAAAAGAATCTATGTGCATTTCTGAAATAAAAGTAATCTATAACTCTGATTATTACAGTTATTTATTAATTGTAAACCATCCATGTTTTCTTCCAAAATTGTCATTTTGTGGAGGGATTATTAGGGGAAGAGCAACATTTTGAGCCAAAATCGGAGACAATTGAGAGGTTCGGATATGCCCAGTTCTATAAAGTAATTTATGTGCACGTACCTCTCATCCTGTTAATGCAGGAAATCTGGACAAGGCCAAATTTATTGGGGGAGCATATAAACAGTACTAAAAATTGCTCTTGTATAAACTGAGACAGTTGATAGAATAATAGGTCTTGCTTTAGCATGCATTTTTCTGAAGACCATGAAGTCTGAAACTCGGTGTCTGTCATTTAGTGACTTCATTCCTAATTGATTTGTCAGAAAACCACACATTTTATGAGGAATTAACCAAGAATAAGAAGCAAAATTCTATTCATTCTGCAAAAATCTGGACAATTGAGAGGTAAAGTTCAGCCTTGGCTGTCTTTGAGTTTGCTGCCCTTCCTCCCTCACAAAAAACGTGGTCGAATGGAGCCCCCCCCCATCCGCAGCCATTCCAATGAACCATTACTTGGCCATTTCACCCCATTTACTATAAACACTAATGTGCATACTGCTTTACTTCTGCGATTATTTGGACTTCATTTGAAAGTTTTATTTTGCATTTTACAGTGCAAACACTAATAGATATATGCTAAACAAAGCAATGCAGTCTCACAATGAAAACAGACTTAGCATTAAAACTTCTCTGCCCTTGAAACTCAAATTCATTGAAACAGCATTGAAACCTACATTCAAAGAAAATACATTTTGCCAGTGGCAGATAAATATTAACTTTGGGTTTGGGCTGTTTTCAAATCACAGGCCCCTCGCACATGAAAAATACACATGCTCTTTCATACACCTTCCTGATTGTATTAAATTATATTCCTTGTACAATACAGTACAGTTTTAGAGAGCGTTTTAAATTTATTGTTTTGAAAATTTTCCAGTAAACAATGAAACAAAATGCATGCACTAATAATGACAAAACTGCCCAGTCCACAACATTTCCATCATAAAAGTCTACTCAGACTTCTACAGTCCACCAGTATCAGTACATGTTCACAATCTCTGAAGAAGTAAAAGTCATCTAAATAATTCCATATTAAAGAGATCTGTAACTAATGAAGAGGTTGCTGCTAGCAAACAACTTTATATTTCATTGTTTTATCTACAAATAAAGTGCCTGCTGCCCTTGAGGAATACATTGCATATCTTAAACTAAAAAAATGATAAGCTAGTAATATTGCAATAAGGAATGGATGGCAAACTGATAACAAGTTCATAGTTACTATGTATCTTCACCAAAAAGGAGTGCAGCACCCACCCCCTTTGCAACACAGTACAGTATCAGCAATACTTCTATCTACTGTGGGAGTAGAACCCACAGTCTTCTGCATCAAAATCAAGTATACTACCTGTTAAGATATTAACAATGCAAGCAGACTCAGCATAAGCAGCACTAAACTTTTGCTCCCCCGCAGCTGTCAGCTCCTTGTAAAATCTACTCACTCAGCTGTATCTGTGAACTTTGCAGCACAAGAAATCTGGAAAAAGCCAAAATTTATTCGGGGGGGGACAAAATCCCCAAAACCAGGGACACATTTTAAACATTGCTTGTACAATGTTGGAAAGTTGCTAGAACAAAATGACGTGTTACTACCATGTATTTCACTGCCAAGTCTTGAACACAGAACGTGCAAAACAGTCAGAGCAACATACCACTATGACAAATCAGCTATTTTCTGAAAGAGAGGGAAGACTGAAACTTAAATGGCTACCATTTAGTGAATTCAGTTCTCAACATAGCTGTCAACCTCTTAGCACAAACACATGAACAAAGCCAATAATGAGGGAATACAGCTCCCAAACATATTCACTGAATTCAGTTCTCACCATAGCTCTCAACCACTTAGCAAAAAACACACAGGCAAAGCTAGTAATGGGGGAATACAGCCCCCAAACATATTCAGTGAATTCAGTTCTTACCATAGCTCTCAACCTTAGCACAAAAAACCTGGACAAAGCCAATAATGGAATACAGTACCAAAAATAGGGAGAAATTTCAAATATCCATCTTATAAACTTAGAAAATTTCTAGAATAAAAGCTTTTGTGTTGCCACGTACTTTCTGAAAAATATGAAGTCTGAAATTAAAATGCTTGTCATTTTTATTTAACATTTGTTAACCAGGAAAGTATGACTTGGAACAAAAGCCAATTTTCAGGAGAGGCCCAGGGAGAAACACTCCAGACAGACACATGTCTTTGTAAGATGGGAGGACACCAGAGGAAACCCACACAAACACAGGGAGGACATACAGACTCCACACAGAGGGCACCCCAGCCAAGAATCAAACCAGAGAACCTGTAGCTGTCAGGCAACAATGCTACCAATGCACTACTGACTTTGCAAGGACATAAAAATATAGAAACCACAGATTTTATGAGGAACAATACAACTATGAGGGAAAAATCTGCAATTTATTTACAAATGGTGGTGGGTAGGGAATTCAGGCTCTTGCCATCTGGGCCCAAAGTACAGGGTTCAATCCTGTTTGCTACCCCCACCATATAGCACTTGGGGCATTCTTTTACACACACTCACACCCTTCGTTTCAGTTCCCAACCTGTGATGAGAGAGAAGGCACCAGTAACAGGCCTGCACAGGCTCCGGTAACAGTTTTCCTGCAAGAGCAGGCTCCAAAGTCAGGTTCCCCCCATGACAGCAGGCTCCAGCTTACGGACATTGCAGTCTGGACATCTTCTGTTCTGTGCAATCATCACCAAATAGACTTCTGGGTTGCAGGGCAGAGATGGCCTTTCCTCCTATCTGGATTGCTGACAAAGCAGTCTGGAGTTGCCAATCTGTGAAACTGGCATGCGCGAGTTCCAGGAGAGTTCCCAGTCTAAATCACGCATGTGTGAGTCATTCTGGGACTCGAGAAAAAGTTCTGTATTTGTTTTCTTTCCATTTTTTTTATTTTGTTTTGTTTTCTTTCCACAGCTGGGGGGCTGCAGTCCTGCAGTCCTATAGCACGAGCCGCTCTTGCAGATCACCCATTTTTCTGTTCTTGTTTTCACAACTCCCACACTATTCTAAAATCTTTGAAATCCATTTGACCTCCTTAAATTGTTTTATTTGTATTGTATCTATATAATATCATGGAATACATTCATATGTTTGAAAGTTTTCTTTGTTGAGTGGAGAGGATTCTATGCATAATCAAAAAATCAGCTGATTGAACATTACATTTTTCTTAGCAAGACTGCAGTACAGCTGTGATCACAGAATTTGCACTTTCTCCCTGTTGGTAAACATAACCCCTGGGATCACTTCATTGGCTCTGCTTGACAGAGGATCAGTTAATTAATCAATGGGGTGGCAAAAGCCAACACACTCTGGCTAGGCTTATAAATGCCCTTGGGCAGATAGCCTAGTACCTAGCTATGAACCTATGAACCTATACTTGGTAGGGATACAGGGGGTACAGAGGGGTTTGCCCCCTGTAAGCAAATGTTTAAGAAAGTTTTTTATTCATTTTGTTTGAGTATTTATGCTCAATTAGCCAATATTTGCACTTTTTCGTAGCAGTATACATGCAATATCATAACTATATGTACATCTTTCACACCATACAACTATCTTTTTTGATTATCAAATCCCACATTTTTACTGGCGTACATTTTAAGAAAACATGCCATATTGCTTTCAATTCTTTATACCAATGACATAATACTTTTGATTTATTTCGTATAACATTGATCAATAACTGATAATTCATTTAAATGAAATCATCACAGAAAATATTGACATGGCAAATAATTATTAACCATTTTCATTTGATTATTTGTTGCCGAATAACATCCTTATTCAAACATGTCTGTGGTTCTATGTAATAAAAACTAGTCAGTGTTTATTTTTACTATCCCCTCCAATATTCATTTTATTAATCGAGAATGCATTTAATGAACTCATATTAATGACAGCATTTATTACTCCGTAACATCCTTTATACTCTTTGATATAAATTATATCTTCCATGACTAAATTCAATTTTGAAACCCAAATAATTAAAAAAAATCTGCTTACAAAAAATTATTTTCTTTCTTAAAAGGAACCATGAATATGCTAGTCATACAAATTAGTTTAATGAGAATAATTAATTAAAATCAATGTATTCCTGAAACATAATTTAAATCTCCTCCTCAAAGTATTTCTTTAATTGATTTTATAATATTCTCCCCATTGCTCATCATCTTCCTTTTTTATTTAAAGCCTAATATTGACACCTTGGCCAATGAAAATTTTGTTTTACTTTTTTGAATATCTGATTTTTTTTATTTATTTAAAGTTAACCCAATAATTTCCAGTAACCTACTTATTTCATTTTCTGATATTCTGATTTAAATGTTTGATACTTGCAGGAAAATCATTACTGAAATCTCACATTTTCCACAGTTTTACATTTTGCTTAATCAAATTTCCTCTCCACCTATATTGATGCAGCATTCATTAATACCATAAAAACTCTTTAGTAACTGGTCATCCTTCTGAGATATCTGTTCATATAGTTGTTTGCATCAGTGAACCATAAATTAAGATGCTAACATTTTTTTTCTCATATGCTGATGCAATCACTTGAAAACCTTCCTCCGTATAACATGCAACTTTAAAACCAGCCATAACTATGTTCCACATTATCAAAAGCTTTAGATAGCTTAGATATGTTCAGTACTGCTATATTAATGTATTGTTTCTCAGAAACTGTTTTATCTACCTCTTAATGTACTAACCACAACATATCTTTACTGTTTTCCCAAAGCTCTGTATAAACCTTCCATAAAACTTTCTTCAAATTTTGTTCAAATCTTTTTTGCAAAATCCTCATTCATCTTAATCTTAAAATGAGTACTATTCAATATTAATGGTCTCCAATCAAACGTGTTTTTCTCCTCTTTCTTTTCAATCTTTGTTACTCCTTCACAAATGACCCATTTAATAAACGCTTGCTCTTGCCATCCTTAATCTCTTTTTGCATCTGATAACTTAATCTATTCCTGAATTAGATTTTTCATTTACATGTTTTACACCATCATTTAATTTGTACTTTTGCACTGTTGTATTTCTCCCAAGACTTGCCAAACCTTATTCTTCAAATAGCTTTATGTTGTATTTCAACACACTACCAACTGTTCCTCTCTAATATGAGTGGTTAAAAAATCTATTATAATTTTTCTTTTTTATACTTTTCTAGCCCAGACTTATTCATAAATTTTATTAAACTATCCTTATTTCTTTCCCATGTTTCTAAAAAAGGTGACACTTTTGCTTTCCCTCCTTTCAGATATGATTGCTGTTTATGTAGCAGATCTGAATTTTCTTTTTATTCTTAACACTTTTCTCTTTCTTTTAATACATACTAAAAGCAACATTCTCCTAGTAATTCCCCAAACCTTCCAATACTGCCTTTTTGTAAGTTCAAATATTCTTTCTCTTTCATAGATTGGTACTAGGCTAACTGCCCTTGCAAGCCATTTTGAGCCTAGCCAATTATCCCCTGTGAGATTCAAACCCTGTACCTTGTGTTTGTAAGGCAAATACCTTAACCATTAGGCCACCCTCCCAACCAAAAAATAAACAGCCTCTGCAAGTCTTGAACCCAGGACCCTGCACACCATAGCCAAAGTGATTTATCACTAAGCCATGTCAGATATATATTCCAGATAATACTTTTTATATTTAATTTTGCATATGATGCATATCTCTGGTCATGGCTCATAAAAATCTCTCACCATCAAATGATCTCTTTGTAGTTTCTCTTTTTATCATACAAATAACTTTTTTCCAATTATTTTATTAGTCAACTTCTTTATCCCTACAACTAGTTTCATAAATTATTTATTTACATCTGTCTTAGTTATGGTGTCAAAGATCTAAAAAACATGCCATTTTAAACCCACCATCAATTTCTGTAAGATAATTTCTAGAATAAAGAAATCTATTTCATTCTTAAATGTTTGTCTAAAGTAAGTAATGCCACACTGGTAAGCTCAGAGGACCTTTAACAACAGTGTTTTAGCAATTCATACATCGACAAAACTTCATCAGAAGGAGTTTGTTAGAGTTCAGTTTCTGATGACATTCTGTGGATGTATGAATGAAAGTGCTAAAAGTCTATTATTAAAGGTCTTCTGAGCTTATCAGTGTGGCATTTACTTAGTATGCTGTTTTGTGGTGTTTTTTGTCTAAAATAAGTAAAAGACAATCACCTTCCGATATATATGGAGATATATATATATATATATATATATATATATATATATATATATATATATATATATATATATATACATGGGTCTACTGCCATAGATCGAAATTACAGTATTTCAAAATATGAAAGTAGTGTCCCACAAATGCGAAAGCGCACTTCAACGAAAGTGCACTTTCGTGAAAGTCACTAGGTCGAACGGGACATTTCCTGCAATGTGGTGCGGTAGTGATAGACCTTAGGATTAGGGCTTGGGTTAAGGATAGTGGATAGCTAGTAGGGCTATACACTATCCTTAACCCGAGCCCTAACCCCAAGGTCTCTGACTACCACACCACAGTACAGGAAATAGGTCCATAACTACTGCTCACTGGAGGAAATACAATTTCCTGCACTGTGGTGCGGTAGTCACGGACCTTAGGGTTAGGGCTTGGGTTAAGGATAGTGGATAGCTAGTAGGGCTATCCACTATCCTTAACCCAAGCCCTAACCCTAAGGTCCATGACTATCACACCACAGTACAAGAAATAGGTCCATAACTACTGCTCAGTGGATGCAATACAGTTTCCTGC